>NW_022162795.1:0-122115 GCF_008728515.1 Papio anubis | reverse complement strand
GACTGTGTTAGCCAGGATGGTCTCGATCTCCTGACCTCGTGATCCACCCGTCTCGGCCTCCCAAAGTGCTGGGATTACAGGCTTGAGCCACCGCGCCCGGCCTAAGTTTTATTTTTTCACATGCAAAATCCATTCATGTATTTTTTATTAAAAGTTAATTTATTTTATTTTGAGACAGAGTCTTGCTCTGTCGCCAGGCTGCAGCACAGTGGTGCGATCTTGGCTCACTGCAACCTCCGCCTCCCAGGTCGAACCGATTCTCCTGCCTCAGCCTCCCGAGTAGCTGGGACTACAAGCGCCTGCCATGCCTGGCTAATTTTTGTAGTTTTAGTAGAGATGAGGTTTCACCATGTTGGCCAGAATGGTCTTGATCTCCTAACCTCATGATCCGCCCGCCTCAGCCTCCCAAAGTGCTGGGATTACAGGTGTGAGCCACTGCACCTGACCTACTTTATTTTTTAGAGACAGGACTGTACTCCGTTACCCATGCTGGAGTGTAGGACGCAGCTGTGCAGTTCACTGCAGCCTTGAACTTCTGGGCTTGACTGATCCTTCCACCTCAGTAGCTGGGACTGCAGGTGCACGCCAGCACACCAGCTTTTTTTTTCTCTTTTTTCAATCTCAGCTCACTGCAAATTCCACCTCCTGGGTTCAAGAGATTCTCCTGCCTCAGCCTCCTGAGTAACTGGGATTACAGGCACGTGCCACCATGCCCGGCTAATGTTTGTGTTTTTAGTAGAGACGGGTTTCGCCATGTTGGTCAGGCTAGTGTCAAGCTGCCGCGCCCGCCCGGCCTACACACCAGCTTTAAAAAAAAAATGTCGTCGTGGTGTCTCGGCCGGGCGCGGTGGCTCACGCCTGTAATCCCAGCACTTTGGGAGGCCAACGTGGGCGGATCACGAGGTCAGGAGTTCAAGACCAGCCTGACCAACATGGTGAAACCCCATCTCTGCTAAAAACACAAAAATTAGCCGGGCAAGGTGGCGGGCACCTGTAGTCCCAGCTACTGGGGAGGCTGAGACAGGAGAATTGCTTGAACCTGGGAGGCAGAAGTTGCAGTGAGCTGAGATTTCGCCACCACACTCCAGCCTGGGTGACAGAGTGAGACTCCATCTCAAATGTATATGTATATATAGTAGCGCTGTGTTGCCCAGGCTGGTCTTTTTTTTTTTTTTTTTTGAGACGGAGTCTCGCTCTGTCGTCCAGGCTGGAGTGCAATGGCCAGATCTCAGCTCACTGCAAGCTCCGCCTCCTGGGTTTACACCATTCTCCTGCCTCAGCCTCCCAAGTAGCTGGGACTACAGGTGTCTGCCACCCCTCCCAGCTAGTTTTTTGTATTTTTTTAGTAGAGACGGGGTTTCACCATGTTAGCCAGGATGGTCTTGATCTCCTGACCTCGTGATCCGCCCGTCTCGGCCTCCCAAAGTGCTGGGATTACAGGCTCGAGCCACTGCGCCCAGCCGCCCAGGCTGGTCTTGAACTCCTGGCCTCAAGGGATCCTCCCACCTCAGCCTCCCAAAGTACTAGGATTATAGGTGTGAGCCACAGTACCTAGCCGATTAAAAATTAATTTTAAAAAGGAGGATGTGGCCGGGCGCGGTGGCTCACGCCTGTAATCCCAGCACTTTGGGAGGCCGAGGTGGGCGGATCACGAGGTCAGGAGATCGAGACCATCCTGGCTAACATGGTGAAACCCCGTCTCTACTAAAAATGCAAAAAATTAGCCGGGCGAGGCGGCGGGCGCCTGTAGTCCCAGCTACTCGGGAGGCTGAGGCAGGAGAATGGCGTGAACCCGGGAAGGCGGAGCTTGCAGTGAGCTGAGATCCGGCCACTGCACTCCAGCCTGGGCGACAGAGCGAGACTCCGTCTCGGAAGGCTCAAGTGAAAAAAAAAAAAAAGGAGGATGTGATGAGGGAGTTAGAGGGTGTGCCAGCCACGTGTTCCACAACAGCAGGTCAGGAGACGTTGGGGACATTTAGAGGAGCTGAGGAGATGGCCAGCCCTGTGCTCAGGAGGGCAGGGGAGGGAGAGAGCAAGAGGGAGTTTGGGCTGGGGCAGAACACAGCCGGGTCCTGAGAGAGGAGAGGAAGGCAGGGACGTGGCCCCTCCAGGCCTGACTCTGCCAGCAACCAGCTCCCTGTCAGCAGACTCCAGGCCCCTATCCTTCAGATCATCCTTCCTTATCATATATCCAAAACTCTGAATGTGGCCAGGCACAGTGGCTCACGCCTGTGATCCCAGAACTTTGAGAGGCTGAGGCAGGAGGATAGCTTGAGAACAGGAGTTTGAGACCAGCCTAGGCAACATGGTGAAACCGCATCTCTACTAAAAATACAAAAATTAGCCGGGTATGGTGGCACACGCCTGTGGTCCCAGCTACTCAGGAGGCTGAGGCATGAGAATCACTTGAGCCTGGAAGGCGGAAGTTGTAGTGAGCGGAGATCGCGCCACTGCGCTCCAGCCTGGGCAACACAGCGAGACTGTCTCAAAAAACAAAAACCGGAATGTGTTTACCATAAAGGTCAGAAAACGTGATTAACAGCTGCTCGAAGCCCCTGTCTGCCCTGAGCCCGTGGGAGTGAGGCCTACCCTGTGGTCTGGCTACAGGGAGGAAGGGCAGGCAGATTGGAGGGGGCAGGAGAGCAGGTCAGGAATTGGCCAACTCTGGAGAGAGCGACCAAGAGGAAGTCTGCACCCAGGGCAGGGCTGGCCAGGAGCGAGGTGGGACATTGGACCAGTATTTTCAGAGCTAGTGAGGCTTAAAGAGCATGTCTACGGCCTCTTATTGCAGAGGGAGGATGCCGAGGCCCCAGACCCATCCAGGCCACCTCTTCACAGACACAGTGGGTGCCAGGGAAGCTCCTGCCCAGAGCCTCGAGGCATTGCTCCCAATCTCTCTCTCTTTCTTTTTTTTTTTTTTTTTTTTTTGAGACGGAGTCTTGCTCTGCCGCCCAGGCTGGAGTACAGTGGCCGGATCTCAGCTCACTGCAAGCTCCGCCTCCCGGGTTCACGCCATTCTCCTGCCTCAGCCTCCCGAGTAGCTGGGACTACAGGCGCCTGCCACCTCGCCCGGCTAGTTTTTTGTATTTTTAGTAGAGACGGGGTTTTACCGTGTTAGCCAGGATGGTCTCGATCTCCTGACCTCGTGATCTGCCCGTCTCGGCCTCCCAAAGTGCTGGGATTACAGGCTTGAGCCACCGCGCCCGGCCAGGACAGCCTTTTCTGGTCACTGCTTTTAGGTGATGGAGTGTGTGGCAGCAAAAGGTAAAACTCCTGGCTCCTGGGCAGACTCTGGGCAATCTGCTCAACGCCCTGTGCCTCATTTTTTCACACAGAAAGTGTGGACAATGAGAGGACTTATCTGGCTCACACCTGTAATCCCAGTACTGTAGGAGGCTGAGGTGGGTGGATCACCCAAGGTCAGGAGCTCGAGACCAGCCTGGCCAACGTGGTGAAACCCTGTCTCTACTAAAAATACAAAAATTAGGCAGGCATGGTGGCAGGCGCCTGTAATCCCAGCTACTTGAGAGGCTGAGGCAGAATTGCTCGTACCCCGGAGGCAGAGGTTGTAGTGAGCCAAGATTGTGTCACTGCACTCCAGCCTGAGGGACAAGAGCAAAACTTAGTCTCAAAAAAAAAAAAAAAGGAAAAAAAGAAAAGAAAAAGAGAGGACTTATTCCAGAGGTCGTCCAGAGGAGAAGTGTGTCAATCATTTGTCGAATCTCACACTGCTGTTAAGATACTACCTGAGGCCGGGTGTGATGGCTCACACCTGTAATCCCAGCACTTTGGAGGCCAAGGCAGACGGATCACCTGAGGTCAGGAGTTTCAGACCTCCCTGGCAAACACGGTCAGACTCCATCGCTACTAAAAATATAAAAAATTAGCCAGGCTTAGTGGCGCGCACCTGCAATCCCAGCTACTCGGGAGGCTGAGGCAGGAGAACTGCTTGAACCCAGGAGGTGGAGGTTGCAGTGAGCCAAGATTGTGCCATTGCACTCCAGCCTAGGAAAAAAGAGCCAAAACTCTGTCTTTTAAAAAAAAAAAATCATGGCAGAAGGTGACGTCTATGTTAGTCCCAGTTCCCAGGTCTTACATGGCAGCAGCAGAAAGCGAGAGAGAGAAGGGGAAACTGCCACTTTTAAACCATCCGGTCTCCTGAGCACTCACTATTATGAGAACAGCCTGGAGAAAACTGACCCCATGATCCAATCACCTCCCTCCAGGTTCCTCCCTCCCTCCACACGCGGGGATTACAATTCGAGGTGAGACTTGGGTGGGACACAGAGACGAGCCGTATCAGCACGTATGGGGGGCACTGAAACTTGTGGTGCCCATTCATTCCACAAGCCTGTGTGGCTGGTCTCCTCGTCTTCCACTCCCTGCCAGGTCTCAGACGGGCAGCCCGCGGTTCCTTCACCCGAACAGGCACACGGGGCTGGGTGCCAGTGAGTGCTGGGGCTTCTCCGAGCACTAGCTCACACCCACGAGCATGGGCACGCAGGGCATCGCCTGTGCCGTCCGTGGACATGAAACCCAACCGTGCGCGGTCACGCAGCGCCAGCTTCCTCCTGGGGCCTTCTGGGGCACGGGGGCTGGGGCCGCCTGAGACTAGCATCCCTCACGCTGGGCTGACCCCGCAGAACTGTGCGGGCCTCGCTCTTGGGGTCCGCCCTGCTGCCAGCCAGTGCCGGGTGCTGGGGACTCAGGGAGGCCGCCGGGGCCAGTGCAGGGACAGTGACCCGAGCAGAAGCTGGACAGAGCAGGAGAGGAAGGAGAGGAGGCGGTCAGGGCTCTCAGGAACCGGGTCCTGGGCAAGGGGCAGCCATTTTCAAATTTTCAGGAAAGCGGTCAGCTCACACTTGAGCAGTAAAAAGATGCCTCTGGGGACGAGGCCCGTGCAGCTCTCCGGGCAACGGTGGTGGCTCGGCCTAGAGAGGCGGTAGTGGAACGGAGACCCTGGTGGGGGATGACATCAAGGGAGGAGACGGGCGGAACCCCAGATTTCTGCTGCCTGTGGGCGATGGGAGTGAGGTTCACTGGGCAGGGCAGCCGCACACAGAACGCGCGAACGGCCCCGTAGGCCTGGAGGAGCCGAAGAGCAGGCGGACCCCCTCCGCGGGGGAAACAGTTTCCGCCGGGAGGACAAAGCAGCGGACCGGAAGTGGGGGCGGAAGTGCAGTGGGATCAGTGGCGATGCGCGCCTCTGCCCGCGAAGTCTGAACTGGCTGATAGCTGGGGACGCCGTGGCGGCGCTCGACTGCAGTCGGTTGAGTTCCTGAGGGCCCCCGGTTCTGGAAGGTTCGCCCCAGAGACAAGTGAGCAGTGAGTCGCAGTGACTCTGTAAGTGGTTTACTCGAGCGGCTCGTGGGCGCCTTGCGGTTTTCGAAACTACAGCTCCCGGCAGGCCCCGTGCCGCCCTCGGGGCCGCGGGTCGGCGGATTGGCCGCGCTGCATTTTGGGACCTGTAGTTTCCTGCGCTCATGGGCGCTGGCTGAGCCGATGGCCGGGGCTGGAGGGAAGGGCCGATATTCCGTGTGTCCGCGTCTGGTCTGTTAGTCCCAGTTCCTAAGCGGGACTGAGGCTTAGAGAAGTTGAGTGACTTGCTGAGGGCTGCACGGATTGGCATCCCGGGATACTCTTTCGCTACTTTGGCTGCATCTGGTTGCCCACCCAGGCGGGATGGGGAATGGCCTCCAGCCAGCCAGGAGGGCAGAGGGCTGGAGAGGCAGGGCTGGAGAGGCAGGGCCGGAGGTTCAGACCCTTCGCTCTGACGTTGTGCCTGGTCAGGCCAGGAGGGGTGCCGCTTGCCTCTCCAGCCCTCACGCTCTTGTGGAAGTCACGGAATTACTGCGGGCGGAACTTGCAGCGCTGTGGCCGTCTCTGCCAGGGAAGGACGGAGTTGTGGGGCGGGAGGATAAGGCAAGGCCCCGCCATTTCGCATCTTTGCCCCGCCAGCTCCTTGAGATGGCATATGCCAGGGTTGCCCTCCGACCCTCTCCACAGAAATGCCTGGGAAAGTGGCCCGGTACCCACAAAGGCTGTCTACAGAGTGTTACTGTCTTTCCCAGGTCTGTGCCATAGGGATTCTCCAAGAGAACCGCGTTGTGTCCCAGTGCACCTGCTCGCATCACTTACCAGGAGTGCCTGAGATCCTAAGATGTTCGGAGTGGTTTTTTCGCACAGACCCGAATAGCCTGCCCCTCAGCCACCCTCTGTGCCCTCCTGAGAAGAGGCTGATATGCCCAAGATAGTCCTGAATGGTGTGACCATAGACTTCCCATTCCAGCCCTACAAATGCCAACAGGAGTACATGACCAAGGTCCTGGAATGTCTGCAGCAGGTAGAGCACAGGCTGGGAGGAAAGGACTGCAGGCAGGTGGAGCTTCAGCTGGGGCTGGGTGTGCGTCCCTCTCCCGACCCATTCCAGCCAGGCCCCTCCAGAGGCAGCCTCTGTCATAAAAAGGGCTGGTGTTCCAGGTGGGGTCAGAGAGAGGATTGACAAGTAAAAACATCAGCCTTGAGAGTGACAGACTTAGTGCCTTGGGGGCCTCTGAGGAGCGGCTGGTATTCACAGGTCAGGAGGAAGCATTTCCATCAGAGGGTCAGCCGGTGGCCAGCCTCACTTTGAAGGTTTTTGAACCTTGGGGGTGCAGGGAGGTGGCAGCGGCGCAGGTTGCCTTCTCCTGGGTTCCTTGAGGTGCCCTCTTGTACCCGGCTCACACCCCTCCCCTCCCCGAGTTTCCTGCTCAGGTTCCCATCTGAGAGCTCGTATGTAGGACATCAGATAGGACAGCGTAAATGTTTGGATCTGGAAACGCAGAACAGTTTCCTATTTTGAGACTTGACGCCTAATTAGTCTTCTTACTATTTAGACTGAAAAATACTGTCGCATTTCGGGTAACGTTCTGCAAATGGTCTGCTGATGGCAGCTGGAGTTGCTTCACGCCCTTTAGGGCAAGAGTGGAAAGTGTCCTGCGGACTTATCCATGGTCCCGTGGGGCTCTCGCCACCTGACAGCGGCCTCTGCATCTGCGAAGAGCTGCCCGCTGGCTGCTGAGGCTTGTCTCAGGGTGGCTTGTGTGGCCTCGCCTCTTCCTGGCTTCCCCGTAACCCTTGCCCCCAACTCCGTTCAGAAGGTGAACGGCATTCTGGAGAGCCCCACGGGCACGGGGAAGACGCTGTGCCTGCTGTGTACCACGCTGGCCTGGCGAGAACACCTCCGAGACACCATCTCTGCCCGCAAGATTGCCGAGAGGGTTCAAGGGGAGCTTTTCCCGAATCAGGCCTTGTCGTCCTGGGGCAACACTGCTGCTGCTGCTGAAGATCCCATAGGTGACCCTAGTTCCCAGGCCTCCCCTGGCCTCCTGTGGGGATGGCTGGCAAGGGATGGCGCCGAGGGTAGGGTGGGCCCACGGGGACTTCTGCCAGCAGAGCTCAAGGAGAATTTTGTAGCTGCCACATAATTTCTCGCCATCGTGGGTATAAACCTAGGGTGGGCTTTTTTGCTGAATTAGGGCATGGCAGGTGTCCACTTCGCCCATTTGTGATAAACAAGTCTCTGGGGTGTCAGATTCTTGGCTGTCTGCAGGGCTGAGTTAGCCGAATGCCACCCGCCTTTGACACGTGAGAACCATGACCTCTGTGCTTGCTTGTGTCTGGGCAGCTTGCTACACGGATATCCCAAAGATCATTTACGCCTCCAGGACCCACTCGCAACTCACGCAGGTCATCAACGAGCTTCGGAACACCTCCTACCGGTGGGTCAGACGAGTTCACGCCTGTCTTGGGGTCCTCGAGAGAACCAGCTTGACGTGGTGCTGGGCCCACAGACCATGCTGTGCTGTAGTGGAGGGGGCAGTCTTTCCAGACGCTCCCCAGAAGTGTGCAGTGTGCTGGTGCCCAGGGGTGGGGCGGGGCCCGGGCTGTCTCTAGTGCCCATTACTTGTGAGGAGGCAGCTTTGCATTTGTGTGCTGACCTTGGGCTGGTGTCCTGAGCTCCTTTCAGGTGCTGTTGTGGCAGCTGTGCGGCAGGTCAGGGCCGGCCCCCAGTGCAGCTTTGCACATGAAGTGGGAGGAGGCCCTGCCGCTTGTCAGAGCCCTGCAGAGTCTTGGTGTTCGACAGGGTTCCTGTGGAGGGGCCGATGGCGGGGTGCTGTGGAAGCTGTCGAATCTCGTCCCTCTGTCCAGTTCCCCCGCTTGTCTCCTTGCTCCCTCCTACTCCCGGGCCACGTTCCTATGCCGGGGCCACTCTCCTGCACCCAGACCATGCTCCTACGCCCAGGCCACTCTCCTACGCCCGGACCACATTGCAGTTATGCTGACTTCCTCTGGCTGCCAGTGCTCCTGTGTGTCTCCATACGGCTCACGCTGCGGGACCATGCTGTGGCTGTTGGATGCAGCTCCTCCTCCACCCATAATGCTCTCTTTCTCCAGGCCTAAGGTGTGTGTGCTGGGCTCCCGGGAGCAGCTGTGCATCCATCCAGAGGTGAAGAAACAAGAGAGTAACCACATGCAGGTGGGCTCCTGGCTCCCGCTCCGGCTCAGGGTTCTGCGAGGCGAGTGCTGCTGGGTATCCAGAGTCCCAGGCTGTGCTCCCACTGGGCTCCCACTGGGGTTCGAAGTTCACTGGGGGACTGCAGGGGAGGGCCTGGTGGGGGTGGGGACTGGCTCGGGTCCTTTCTTGGCCATGCTCCAGCCGCGCACTCTGCCCTTCCTCCCGCAGATCCACTTGTGCCGCAAGAAGGTGGCAAGTCGCTCCTGTCATTTCTACAACAACGTGGAAGGTACAGGCAGCTCGGTGGGACCAGGCTCAGGTTGGAGTGTGTGCAGCCTCTCAGGGCGTCAGCCTGGTTGTGCTTGCTGGGTGGGGCGGCCAGTGCAGCCATGTACCTGGGCACTGTCTTCTGACTCGGGACCACCCGTGTTAGTGTTCTGTGTGGAAGGGCTCACACAGTGGTCTGAGACAGCCAGCCGGCAGGACTGCCTGTGGCTGGTGCCTGGGGCCTTGGATTTTGGGAAGGCTCCCTCCATTTCCGGACGAGAAGGGCTCCCTGCACCTGACTACTGGTGCATACAGCGGCGGTTTTGCTGAACACCTGCTTTGTCTTCGGGGAGCCTGGGGTTTTGTTGCTTGCCCAGCAGCGGGTGCTCCTGTGACCGGCCCTTGTATCATCTTGGGAGGGTGTCCTGGAAGCCGTGTCTGGCCTCCCCCGACCTTGCCGCATGTATCTTTGTCCTGTGCTGACGTTGCAGAGAAAAATTACAGCCCTGAGCGTGACTCCAGGCTGAGTCCTGTGGGTCCGACACGGGAGGCCTTGGGGCCTCTTCAGGAGACGGGATGAGTGAGTGACGGGAGCAGAGCCAGGGCACCTCGCCCTGTGACTGCAGGTGGCCACAGCCTGTGAGGGCCAGGGGTGCTTCTCCACCCACGTGGCTGCCCCTCGGGTATGTCAGGGGCTTCTGGGGCTCTTCACGGGGTCTCAGAGACAGTAGCAGGGTGCGCCCCCGTCGGCTGCCCTTACAGTTTCTGTGACCTGAGGGTGGCATCTGTGCAGTTGGCACGGCCTGAGCTTCTGTGGGATCGAGTTCCCTTTGTTTCCTGCCTCAGTTGGGGCTCAAGCCTCAGGTGACGTGGCCCTGGAGCACCTAGAAGGCGTCGGCGGTCCTGCGGGCTGCTGTCTGCACTCGTGTTTGCTGAGTGCTCAGTGTGCCAGGACTGAGGACCCTGAAGCTGCTGTTATATTTAGGACGGTGCTCCCCTGGCAGAGACGGAGCCGGGTGGTCCCGCCTGACCCACCACCAGGCGTTTCTGGGCCCTGGAGGGACAGGGTGGGCGGAACTTGGGCCTGCAGGGAGACCTCCGCTTACTGGAGGCTCGTGCTGTGTTGCTGGAGGCATCTTCTGTGTTGCTTCTTGTTTGCTGTGTCTTTTGTTCTGGTGGCACCAAGGA
Source organism: Papio anubis (assembly GCF_008728515.1). Lineage (NCBI taxonomy): Eukaryota > Metazoa > Chordata > Mammalia > Primates > Cercopithecidae > Papio > Papio anubis. Next base: position 112,163 of record NW_022162795.1, on the reverse strand, counting down.
CCTCCAGTCACCTTGATGTGTGGTTGTCCAGGCCTTTTTGGTGGTCCTGAGAAGGGGCTCTGAGGGGCTCTGCCTCTGCCGCCAAGTTCCCTGATGGAAGCTGCCCACTCGTCCTGGTGGTGCCCACAGGACGTGACTCCGGGACGGGAGGGCAGATGTGCTGTTGGAGATTCTCAGCCCGTCGTCATTTCCAAAGTCCTCACCCGCATTTCTGGGACAGGACAGGAGTGCCTGCTGGGTGTCCCCGGTCCCATGCAGCGGGGGTCCTTGGGATAGTGTGGAACGCTGAGTGTGGGCCTGTCCGGTGGTGGTCCTGGACAAGGGTAGCAGCCCTGTGGCCGCCGGGCCTGGTGCCTGGTGCCTAGCGGGGAGGCCGCTGACCGCCTCCTGTGCTGCTTCCATCCGTGTTAGGCCTCTGGGTGTTGGGCGCCCATCTGTCTCCCCCCCAGGCCTGTGGGATCAGTCCAAGAAGACTCAATCCAGCCCCAGCCTGTCGCCCTTGGCTTGGGCTCTCACTGCCCGACCTGGCAGGAGGTTGCCTAGCGGTGAACCTTTGCATCCCGTCTGCCCCCTGGACAGGCTCTGAGGGGGTGTCTGCAACACCTGTGCCAGCCTGGGCATCTTTTTTTTTTTTTCTTTTGAGACGAAATCTCGCTCTGTCACCCAGGCTGGAGTGCAGTGGCGCGATCTCAGCTCACTGCAAGCTCCACCTCCCAGGTTCACGCCATTCTCCTGCCTCAGCCTTCCGAGTAGTTGGGACTACAGGTGCCCGCCACCATGCCCGGCTAATTTTTTGTATATATTTTTAGTAGAGATGGGGTTTCACCATGTTAGCCAGGATGGTCTCGATGATCTGACTACGTGATCCGCCCGCCTCGGCCTCCCAAAGTGCTGGGATTACAGGCTTGAGCCACCGCGCCCGGCCAGCCTGGGCATCTTTAGAGTGGGCTGCAGCTCCTGGAGGGGTCTGAGAGGAAGGAAGGCAGGTATTTTGTGAATGAAGAGACAGCTAGAGAGCTGGCACCCTTCCTGGCCTGCGTCCTGTGAGGACTGTGGTTGGGGACAGCAAGCTTGGGGTCAGCCTGGGGAAGAGCCTCTGGGAGGCCCCTGCCCCTTGTCCCCCTTCCCCTTGCAGCTCCTGTCCTCGCCCCGCCCTCAGCTCTCTGCCAGGGAAGGTTTGGCAAGTGCCGCTGTGCGGCAGTGCGTGCTGATTGGCTGGTCGTTGCTATGGTGTCGCTCAGGGATATGCTTTTCCTCCCCTGCCTTCCCTGCTATCCCTGGGAACGTCTGGAGTTGAGTCATCGCTGGTGTGTGTGTGAGTGTGTGTGTGTATGTGCCCGTGTGCGCTTCTGGCCTCTGCAGCTGAGTCCTGGCTCTCAGGGGGCCTGGCACCTCCCGGGGACGGGCACAAAGCAGCCATGATGGAGCCGGGAGCTGGGGAAGGCCCCATTGCCCCACGCGGCTGCCCTAAGACTCTGGGGTGCTTGTTGGAAGAGGTCCCTGCTTCTGTCTGTGTTTAAGCAGCTTCCTAAGGAGTTCTTGTGGTTCCAGTTTGGGGGCCTGTGCTGTGGAGGTGAGGGAGGGGCAGGACCCCCCAACTCCCTGAAGCCTTTTCTGCCCTGGTCCTCTCAGCCAGCATAGGCAGGGCCCTTTCCCAGGGCTGCCATGCTGCAGAGGGGAGCGGGCCACCATGTAGCCTAGGAAAACCTGACGTTCCTTTCGCTGGCAGTTCTGGGCCTGTTGTGGTTGGCAGGGAAGCTGAGCCACGGCGCTAATCACAGGGGCACCTCCGGGATTTTTGGGAGATGCCTCTGTGGGCTGGGGCGATACGCTGAGGAGGGCTGAGTGTAGCCGTCACCCCTGTCCTGTCTTGGGCTGTCTCAGGGAGGATGCATAGAACCCTCGGAACCCTGCTGGCCCCTGTCTGATCCACCCTCAACCTCAGGCCTTCTAGGGGCACAGGAGGGCTCCGTCGGGATCACTTCGGGTGGGGGCCTCCCTTGGACACCTGAGACCCTCAATGGGTGCTTTGTGGCACGTTCATGATTTGGGCGGGGGGCACCCAGCCCTGCCTGCCGTGTAGGAGCTGTTCTGTCCTGGGCATCCCTCTGTGGTTGGGACCCGGAGGGTGTGTGTTTACCCCGCCTCACACCTGCAGAGAAAGGCCTGGAGCAGGAGCTGGCCAGCCCCATCCTGGACATCGAGGACCTGGTCAAGAGCGGAAGCAAGCACAGGTGAGGCCCCTCAGTGAGGCCACGGCCACTGTCCTTCCATGGCCCAGCTCTCCCGTGACCTGTGGAGGCCCAGATACGTTTCTTCTCTTTTCTTTGTTCCTTTCTAAGTCGTGAAACTAACCACCGTTTAGTGTGAGAAAGTTGAAGCAGCTCTGAGGAACGTAGAGTAAAAAGCGAAAACCGCCTCCCTCTTCCCTGGCCGTCAGCCACCCCAGGAGCCACCGTGGAGCCGGGACAGAGCCCTGCAGGCTCGTGTCTGTGTGGAAGCATGCACGGTTTTGTCTGCACAGACTGTTCTGCAGTTTGCTGTTTTCACTCAGCGTTGTGGATAGCTTCCCATGCTGGTGCTGGTCGTCCGGCTTCGTTCTTCTGAGGACAGCAAATATGTCCTTTGTCCACCTCTTTTATAGTTTCAGAGATTTAAGTTATAATAAAGCTTTTCTTATATTCAGGGGGAGAGCTCCTGTCCCTCTTTTTTTTTTTTTTGAGGCAGAGTCTCGCTCTGCTGTCCAGGCTGGAGTGCAGCGTCATGATCTTGGCTCGCTGCAGTCTCAACCTCCCAGGCTCAAGTGATTCTCTCAGCTCAGCCTCCCAAGTAGCTGGGACTGCAGGCATACACCGCCACGCCTGGTTAATTTTTGTATTTTTTGTACGGACAGGGTCTCACTCTGTTGCTCAGTCCAATCTCGAACTCCTGAGCTCAAGAGTTCCACCCGCCTCGGCCTCCCAAAGTTCTGGGATTCCAGGCGGGAGCCACCACGCCCGGCCCAGCTCGGCTTTGCTTTAGTGGTTCTGTGCTGGGTTTGTTTCTGATGACGCCTATCCAGGAATAGGGTTGGTTTTTCTTTTCCATCGAGTTTTTAAAGAGATGATGATTTACATGGTTTAAAACTCATGTGGACTCCCCGTCCATCCCAGACAGCGGCTTCCCACCTGGACCCCATGCTCAGGATTAGGGCTCCTTCCGGGTCAGAAGACGTGGTGGCCCCGGCCTCGGGTCACCGTCCCCTGCACGGGGTGCTCACAGCATCTTTCCCTCTCCTCGTTCCCAGGGTGTGCCCTTACTACCTGTCCCGGAACCTGAAGCAGCAAGCCGACATCGTCTTCATGCCGTACAATTACTTGTTGGATGCCAAGGTGGGGGCTCAGTCTGCGTAGCTGACAACAACTGATGTCCAGGGGGGTTCCTGGGCTTGGGAAAGGCCGTCCGAGCCTTTGCTGCTGCAGGGACTTACAGCAGCAGGCCTAGGTGGGAGAACTCACCTCTGTCACTGGGCAGGGGCTCAACCTGGCCAGACACACTTGTGATCACCCCCAGGCCCTGGGTCAGTTGTTCTGAGCAATCTGGGAGTGGGCAGGCTGGTGGGAGTGAGGAGAGGCCTCCAGGCTGTGGTCCACAGGGCAGTACCCACTCTTGATCCTGACAGCTCAGGTTCTCTCCTTCACGTCCGATCACAGGAAGCAAAGCACTGAGAACACGGGAAGCCCCCTCACTCCCCTCCTCCCAGCCCCACGCTCACTCTCCCTCCATGTGCCCAGCCCCACACTCACTCCCCCACATGCCCGGCCCCACACTCACTTCCCTCCTCGTAGCCTGTACTCACCCACATGCTGTTGTGCCCCACACTTTTTATTTAGTGCAGGTGGGATCACGCCGCGGGTCAGTGACTTGTGTTCACGTGGCGATGATGTGGTGACGCTTCCACATCCCTCCGTTGGTTCGCTCATTCTCAGGGTGTATATTTATCAAGAGCCCATCGTGCTGGGGGCTGTTCCAGGCATAGCAAGACTGGCTTCATTCATGTGGAGCTTTGATTCTAGTGGTGGGGACAGGTAGACAGCAGAAGAGTAAGCCCGTGAGCCGACGAGACTGAAGAGAAGTAGAGCAGAGGGAGGAGGTGGAGACAGAGCTGAGTGGGCAGGGCCCAAGTGCGATGTCGGCAGGAGATGGGGAACGCTGATGGGTCTGAGCGGAGCCCTAGCAGGTGCAGCAGAGCAAGGGAGGAGGCTGGGGGCCGACTCCTGGGCAGTGATTGTAGAACCCCACGGAGAGCTGGTGAGGTTTGCCGTGGTTGTGGTGAGGTTTGCCGTGGTTGCGGGTGACTCGGTGCTTTGAGCCGTGGCTGCCCCTGGAAACCACCTGGAGAGCTTCTAACCCAACCAGGCCCTTCCCTGGGACAATTCTGTCACAGCTGGTAAGCTAAGTCCAACACTTTCACAGAAACACAGAATATCTAAAACGGTACGATGACCATGAAGAACAGAGCTGGAGGACTCACCTCACTGGTTTCAAGACTCCTCTAAAGCTGCAGGAGTGGAGGTGGAGACGGCTCAGCTCAGGCACAGGCCTGCAGGCCGTGGAGAAGGCAGCAAGCTCCAGCTGACCCACACGCTTGCGGTCATTGTTTTTTTTTTTCAGTTGGAATCTCGCTCTGTCACCCCGGTTGGAGTGCAGTGGCACCACCTCGGCTCACTGCAGCCCCCACCTCCTGGGTTCAAGTGATTCTCCCACATCAGCCTCCCGAGTCGCTGGGATTACAGGCGTGCGCCACCACTCGCTGCCCGTGGTGATTGTTTTTTGACAAATGCGCCAGTGTAATTGAGAGAGGAAATGAAGGTTGATTTTTGGTTTTCTGAAAAAGTGGTGCTAAGAACAGCTAGGTATCTGTTTGGAAAACAGTGAATCTTCATTCTTGCTTTACTCTATATAAACCTAAATGTAAAAGCTAAACTAAAAGTTATAGAAAGAAACATGGGGGAGGTCTTTGCAACTCTGGGGTAGGCAAAGATTTCTTAGTGTGGATACACAAGGCACTAGCCATGAAGAAAAACATTAAAATTTGGATTTCACCAAAATTTAAAGCTTCAACCCTTTAGAAGACTTGAGAAAATTAAAGAGCAGTTATAGAAAGAGAGAAAATGCTTCTGTCTTTCAGAGGACTTAAAAAACATTTTTCAGCCCTCCTCTTATTTTAAAGGATCTCTGACCAGAGTATGTAAAATTCTCTCATAACTAAGCAAAAAACCCAGTTAACCAGTGAGAAAGGATCTGCACAGACGTTTCACCAAGATGGATGGAGTGGCCAGTTGGGCACATGGAAGGACGCCCAGCATCTCCAGTCACAGGAGAAGGCAGATTAAAGCCACGGGGAGCCGGCACTACGGTCCCACTAGCTGAAATTGAGAAGCCTGAGTGTGGCACGAGGAGGTGGAACAGCTGGATCTCATCCATTGCTCCTGAGCTGTGAAGCTGTGTAGCCACTCCACAAACGTGTGGCGAACAGCCGAACCGGGAGAAGGGAAGACGTGTTCAAAGATTTGTGTGTGGCCAGGCTCAGTGGCTCACACCTGTAATCCCAGAACTTTAGGGGCCAAGGCTCAGGGATCGCTTACACCCAGGAGTCTGAGACCAGCCTGGGCAACATAGGGAGACCCCATCTCAAAAAAAAAGAAAGAAGAAAAAAAAATACTTCAATGTGCAAGTTTACCAGAGCTTTGTTTACAGTTGCCAGAACTGGGAAGCCGCCCACGTGAGTCCATCCACTGGTGAATGGACAAACCGTGGTTCGCAAACCCCAACAGCAGCCGCGGGCATGGGCTGTGGTCACACAGCAGCAGGGAGCCAGTGAGTCTCAGATGTGCTAACCCAGAGGCCAACTGAGGAGGACCTGCTGTTTTTTGTTTTTTGATTTTTGTTTTGAGACAGAGTCTTGCTCTGTGGTGCAGGCTGGAGTGCAGTGGTGCAATCTCGGCTCACTGCAACCTCTGCCTCCCAGATTAAAGCGATTCTCCTGCCTCAGCCTTCTGAGTAGCTGGGGTTACAGGTGCCCACCACCACGCCCGGCTAATTTTTGTGTTTTTAGTAGAGATGGGGTTTCACCATTTTGGTCAGGCTGGTCTCGAACTCCTGACCTCGTGATCCGCCTGCCTCGGCCTCCCACAGTGCTGGGATTACAGGTGGGAGCCACCGCGCCCGGCCTGGAGTTGGGTTTGTAAATCTCCCTGAGTGGGGCCGGGGCAGAGAACTGCTGGGTCTGGGTCTTCCTGGCTCCTGTGGTCTGTGGCTGGCTGACTGCGGTGGCCGGGGGCTCCCAGGACGTCGTGGCCGTCCGTCTTGCTGAGCGTGGTGCGTGCCTTTCCATGCCGCGCGTGAGCGTCTCCCAGCGTGGCGAGCTGCTGCTTCGGGTGGGGCAGTGTTGCCAGGTTGCCATCCAGATCTGGCCTCTCCTCTCCACGTCGCCGGCGGTGTTTGTCATCGGCACTTGCGATGTTTGATGCCGGCTGCACGTGCCTTGGTTTCCCTCCTTCCTGCCCCTGTGAGCTCCAGCACCGTGTCCCTTCTCTTCCTCCTGTAGAGCCGCAGAGCACACAGCATTGACCTGAAGGGGACGGTCGTGATCTTTGACGAAGCTCACAATGTGGTGAGTCTCCACTGCCTCCTAAACGCCTCCTGTTTCTTCAAGAGCAGCGCAAACCTTTCTGGAGGGGCTCTGGCCAAACCCTTGCAGCCCTCGGCGCCCAGGACTGAGGACTGAGCACCCCAGGAGCTTCTGCACCCCGTCCCACTCTGATCCGATGCCTCTGCTGGGGCTGGAGACTGGCCAGCTGGGCCAGGGACCTGCCCCTCAGGCGCAGGGCCCCCACAGGCCGCTCCCCAGACCCCTTCCCTCCAGCCAGCTAGGGGTCAGCCTGGGCCAGGGATGTCTCCTCTGCCCTCGGCTTCTGTCACCAGGGCAGCAGCAGGCGTGTGGTCTCGCCTGCGGTGTCTCTGCCCTTCCGGCCACATGGCCTGAGGCTGAGGCAGAATTGCTTGAACCCTGGAGGTGGAGGCTGCAGTGAGCCAGGATCACACCGCTGCACTCCAGCCTGGGTGACAGAGCGGGATTCTGTGTCAAAAAAAAAAAAAAAAATGTTGACTGGGCGCAGTAGGTCATGCCTATAATCCCAGCACTTTGGGAGGCCGAGGCGGGTGGATCATGAAGTCAAGAGATCAAGACTATCCTGGCTAACATAGTGAAACCCTATTTCTACTGAAAATACAAAAATATTAGCTGGGCGTGGTGGTGGGCGCCTATAGTCCCAGCTACTCAGGAGGCTGAGGCAGGAGAACTGCTCGAACCCGGGAGGTGGAGGTTGTAGTGAGCCAAGATCACACTATTGTACTCTAGCCTGGTGACAGCGAGACTCCGTCTCAAAAAAAAAAAAAAAAAAAAAAAAAATTGGCAACGCCAGTGAAATAATTGTTTGTTTTTTGAGACAGGGTCTCATTCTGTCGTCCAGGCTGGAGTTCAGTGGTGTGATCTTGGTCCACTGCAACCTCCACCTCCTGGGCTCAAGCCATCCTCCTACTTCATCCTCCCAAGTAACCGGGACTACAGGTGCACACCACCACGCCTGGCTAATTTTTGTATTTTTTGTAGAGGTGGGGTTTTGCATCATTGCCCAGGCTGGTTTTGAACTCCTGAGCTCAAGTGATCTGTCCACCTCAGCCTCCCAAAGTGCTGGGATTACAGGTGTGAGCCGCTGCGCCTGGCCTGAAATAATCGTTTCTCAATATTGGTGTGGGCCAGACAGTCGTGTTTGGACCTGCTTGTGGCCTGGCCTTAGAGACCCCAGGGAGTGGCTTTGGGGACTTGGCTGTCAGCCTCCTGTGCCTTCTGCACCCCAACCCCATTCCTGCTTTCTGGAACCCCCGATCCTATCCCGCCTGTAGGACTTATCCTGCTCCCGGATCTCTGTCCCGCTTCTGTGGTGATCCCGTGATCTGCCCGGATCCTATCCCGCTCTGTGGTGATCCCGGTGATTCCGGCTCCCGATTCTGTCCTGCTCTGTGGTGATCCGGGTGATTCCGGCTCCCGATCCTGTCCTGCTCTGTGGTGATCCCGGTGATTCCGGCTCCCGATCCTGTCCCGGCCTAGGATCCCCCGGTGATTCCTGCCCGGATCCTGTCCCGCTTCTGCAGGATCCTGGTGATTCCAGCCTCCCCATTCTATCCCGGGCCTGTGGTGATCCCGGTGATTCCGCCCCCGATTCTGTCCTGCTCTGTGGTGATCCCCGTGATTCCGGCTCCCGATCCTATCCCGCTCTATGGTGATCCCGGGTGATTCCGGCTCCCGATCCTATCCCGCTCTGTGGTGATCCCAGACTCCGCTCCCTGATTCTGTCCCATTTGTGGTGATCCCGGTGATTCCGGCTCCCGATCCTGTCCCGCTCTGTGGTGATCCGGTGATCTGCCTTATCCTGTCCCGCTTCTGTGGTGATCCGGTGATTCCGCCCGCATCCTGTCCCGCTTCTGTGGTGATCCGCGATTCCGCCCGATCCTGTCCCGCTCTGTGGTGATCCTGGTGATTCCGGCTCCCGATCCTGTCCCGCTCTGTGGTGATCCCGTGATCGCTCCCCGACCCTATCTCAGCCTGTGGTGATCCGGTGATTCCGCTCCCATCCATCCCGGCTTGTGGTGATCCGGTGATTCCGCTCCCCGATCCTGTCCTGCTTCTGTGGTGATCCCAGACTCCGCCCGATCCCTGGTCCTGCTCTGTGGTGATCCCGGTGATTCCGGCTCCCGACCTCTGTCCCGCTTCTGTGGTGATCCTGTGATTCCGGCTCCCGATCCTGTCCTGCTCTCAGTGGTGATCCCGGTGATTCCGGCTCCCGATTCTGTCCTGCTCTGTGGTGATCCCGGTGATTCCGGCTCCCGATTCTGTCCCGCTCTGTGGTGATCTCCCGCGTGATTCGGCTCCCATTCTGTCCTGCCTGTGGTGATCCGCGATTCCGCCTCCCATCCTATCCCTCGGGCCTGTGGTGATCCCGTGATTCGGCTCCGGGATTCTGTCCCAGCCTGTGGTGATCTCGTGATTCAGGCCCCGACATTCTGTCCTGCTCTGTGGTGATCCCGGTGATTCCGGCTCCCGATCCTATCCCGCTCTGTGGTGATCCCGGTGATTCCGCTCCATTCTGTCCTGCCTGTGGTATCCCGTGATTCGGCTCCCGATCCTATCCCCGCCTGTAGGATCCCGTGATTCCTGGCTCCCATCCTATCCTGCCCCCAGGTGATCCCGGTGATTCCGGCTCCCGATTCTGTCCCGCTCTGTGGTGATCCGGGTGATTCCGGCTCCCGATTCTGTCCCGCTCTGTGGTGATCCCGGTGATTCCGGCTCCCGATTCTGTCCTGCTCTGTGGTGATCCGTGATTCCGGCCCCCGATTCTGTCCTGCTCTGTGGTGATCTGGGTGTGCTCGGACTCCAGGAGAAGATGTGTGAAGAATCAGCGTCCTTTGACCTGACCCCCCATGACCTGGCTTCAGGACTGGACGTCATAGACCAGGTGCTGGAGGAGCAGACCAAGACTGCGCAGCTGGGCGAGCCCCACCCGGAGTTCAGCACAGACTCCCCCAGCCCAGGTGCGTTCATAGCCAGGCTGCTTGGTCCTGAGGCCTGCGCTGCTGCAGGGGGCAGCCTGCCCTGTGGCTGTGTGTGGTCGGCCTGGGCACTGTCTGTTCAGGCTCGCACTGCAGGGCACCCACTTCTCTCAGAGGCTTCTCGGGTGTGAATTGTTTGGGGTCCTGTAGGCTGTGGAAGGGCTGGTATCGTTCAGTAGTTCTGGTATTTTCCGAAGACCTATGTCTTCTCCCAGCCAGTGTCAACTTGGCCTCTACTGTGTAAAATTAGAGAACTATACTTTGTGAAGCTGAGATGGGAGCATCGCTTGAGGCCAGGAGTTCGAGACCAGCCTGGGCAACATAGCGAAACCTCGCCTCTACCAAAAAATTAGCCAGGTGTGGTGGTATGGTCCTGTGGTCCTGTGGTCTGAGCTTTTCTGGAGGCTGAAGTGGGAGGAGCTCTTGAGCCCGGGAGGCAGAGCTTGCCCCAGATGGCTCCACTGTACTCCAGCCTGGGCGACAAGAGTGAGGCTGTCTCAAAAAAAAAAAAAAAAAAGTAAAACTATATTCACTGTAAGGGCATTTTGCGTGTTTAAATGACCCACACATCGGGCCTGCATCACTTGCTGTGCCCGTAGGTTCCTTCCCAGTGTTCGTCCAGAGGCGTATTTCCACACAGTGCTAGTCACGGCGTACGTGGAAAACACGGAAACCCCCGTGGATGTGGTCGGTTGGTCTATACTGTCTGTGTTTTCTACCTTTCTTTTTTTTTTTGAGATGGAGTTTCACTCTTGTTGCCCAGGCTGGAGTGCAATGGTGCGATCTTGGCTCACTGCAACTTCCTCCTCCCAGGTTCAAGTGATTCTCCTGCTTCAGCCTCCCAAGTAGCTGGGACTACAGGCGCGCGCCACCACGCCCGGCTAATTTTGTATTTTTAGCAGAGTCAGGGTTTCTCCATGTTGGCCAGGCTGGTCTCAAACTCCAGGTGATCCGCCCACCTCGGCCTCCTGAAGTGCTGGGATTCCAGGCGTGAGCCACCGCGCCCGGCCTGTGTCCGTGTTTTCTGCGTGGCCTCTGTAAACAGCTGACTAGGAGTCTGCGAGTATCTTCATTGGTTCCGCTGTGACTTGCGTGTGAGCATCTCCAGCACCAGCTTTCCTCATTTTCCTTTGAAATCGCACATGTGGACGGACACCATGGGGACCCTGGACCCTGGGCAGCCTCGTCCTCACCCTTCTCACCAGGGTGGCTGCTTGGGAGAGAGTGAGTTTGCGAACTTGGCATTTGTTCTGGCTTTAGGATCCGTTTATATATATACATATATTTAAGTGACAAGGTCTGATTCTGTTGCCCAGGCTGGAATGCGGTGGCGCGATCTTAGCTCCCTGTAGCCTCAACCTCCTGGGCTCGTGGGGTCTTCCCGTCTCAGCCTCTTAAAGCACCGGGACCACAGGCGGTCGCCACTGCCATCGGATCTCAAGGCTGCCACGCAGGGCGCTGCAGTAGGGGAAGGGGTTCCTGGGACTTTGAACGCTCCACCTCCCTCTTCTCCACAGTCCCCCAACCCCACCTCTAACTGGGAGTGGATGGCCACCTCTTTCCATCCTTTGCCTGGCGCAGGGTGGGGAGAGTGACAGGTCTCCTTCCCGCATCTCGGCAGCTGCCCTTTCGTCGGTTATATGACGTGGGAGAGACACCGGCCACCTCCAGGGCTGTGTGAACACCGCCACAGGGGCCTTTTCCACTCTTCAGTTTTGTTAGTTACTTGATGTGCAGGGCTTTTCGTTGTAACTAGTGGGGGACGTGTGGTGAGGGGGGCTTCTGCCGTCTCATTCAGGACCGGAACTTCAGTTTTCATCACTATTTGTCCTCCTACGCCTTTGGAGATGGGGTCTTGCTCTGTTACCCAGGCTGGAGAGCAGTGGTGCCATCAGGGCTCACGGCAGCCTCCTCCTCCTGCAGCCTCCACCTCTTGGGCTCACGCGATCCTCCTGCCTCGGCCTCCCAAACTCCTGGGACTACTACAGACGTGCGTCACCGTGCTTGGCAGGGTTCATTCTTTTCCTCACACTTTATTTATTGGAGAGCCCGGTAGAGCGCCCGGTTTGCACGATCTGGTTGTTGAGACGTTGAGAGGAACCCTGCGGAGTCTGAATCTGGGTGTGGGAGGGGCAGTCACACGAGTTCCCCGGTGTCCTCGTCTCCTCCGCACTTAGGTGCCCTTAGGTGGCTTGAGGACCCCAGTTAGACTGGGGCCCCCCTTTGCCTGGCTCCAGGCGGGATGTCCTCTATCAGGAGGCTCAGTATCTGCTTTCCAGTTCCTTCCGATGTTAATGTTGTTGCTGCTGAACACCTGACTCTTGTTGATTATTGGGGGATTGCAAGATGGTAGTGTGCCAATTCTGTCGCTTAGTCAGTTAGCAGGAATAATCTAGCACCATGCTCTGCATCGCATCAGCCGTGTGGTGATCCCATTCACACAGGAAAGGCAGGATAAATGCTGGCTGTGGGCCGGGTGTGCTGTCCCACATCTGTAATCCCAGCACTTTGGGAGGCCAGGGCGGTGGGATCACGAGGTCAGAGATTGAGACCATCCTGGCCAACATGGTGAAACCCCGTCTCTACTAAAAATACAAAAAAAACCCCAAAGCATGAGTGGGCCGTGGTGGCACGTGCTTGTAATCCCAGCTACTGGGGAGACTGAGGCAGGAGAATCACTTGAACCCGGGGGGCAGAGGTTGCAGAGAGCTGAGATCGCGCCCCTGCCCTCCAGCCTCACAACAAAGCGAGACTCTGTCTCAATAATCAATCAGTCAATCAATCAGACGTCATCAGTGAATGTATGAGAGCGCGTAGGGATCGGTCCTGCTCGCGCCACCCTGAATCTCACTCCTGACCTCCGTTCTCCACCTCGAGGTGTTTTCGTGTGGGCCCGTGTGTCTTGACCCCGGCAGTTGTGGCCTCTTTGCTGTCTGGGAGTCAGGATTTTTCACACTCATGTCCTGCTCCAGACCTGGAATCAGCCAAGTCTCCAAGAAGCTCTGGTTTCTTTTCCTGCAAGGTGGTATTTCAGGACCCACGGTGCGGCAACAGGCTGGTCATGGTTACTGGGTTGGTCATTGTTACTGGGTGTTTTTGTGGAGATACATCCATACGCACAGATGTGTTCATAAATGTTAACTCTGAAGGTAAACCACCCGGCCGGGAACAAGGGCTCACCGGTAATCCCAGCACTTTGGGAGACCGAGACAGTTGGATGACCTGAGGTCGGGAGTTTAAGACCAGCCTGGGCAACATGGTGAAACCCCATCTCTACTAAAAACACAAAAATTAGCCAGGTGTGGTGGCACACGCCGGTAGTCCCAGCTAGTTGGGAGACAGACACGCTGGAACCTGGGACACGGAGGTTGCAGAGAGCAGAGATAGTGCCGCTGCACCCCAGCCTGGGTGACAGGGTGACACCCTGTCTCAAAAATAAATAGATAAATAAAGGGAAAACGCCTTCTCTTGGTGTCTCCAGTTTGGACTGGCTGGCATGGGTTCTGGTAGCCTCTTCCCCCATGGTTGCGTCCTTTTTTCCATGTCGGGAATCCTGGTTCTCAAGGGCGGGGTTGTTGGTCTGAGTGTGACACAGACTGTACCTTTGCTGCCTTTCTCTTGCCCAGGGCTGAACATGGAGCTGGAAGACATTGCAAAGCTGAAGAGTAAGTGCTGCCCTCCCCACCTTCTTGCGGCTGGGTGGGGCCTCCCCCTGATGCCTCCTCAACCCGACCTGCAGTGATCCTGCTCCGCCTGGAGGGGGCCATCGATGCCGTTGAGCTGCCTGGAGACGACAGTGGTGTCACCAAGCCAGGGAGGTGAGAGGCGGGGAGCCAGCTGCTTCACTGCAGGCCCAGCCTAGAGCTAGAGACAGGCCGTGGTGCGGAGCCGCTGGGTTTCCTGCAGTTTCTCCTCCTCCAGGCCTTTCCCTGGACCTCCTCAGGTGCCTGTTAGAATGAGACCTTCTTGTTAGGACGATGAGTGTCCCAGCCACCACCTCTTTTGGACTCCGGGAGGCCCGGAACATTCTGAAGGCTCCGTGGGTCTCCTGTCTTCTCCGCGGCCAGGGCAGCAGCGTTTGTTGTCTGTCCTGCAGGCAGATGAGGGTCAGGCCTGGGGCCTGTGTGGGGCTCCACTGAGTGCACAGCCGCCGAGGCGAGCGCGTTCTGCCTGAGCGCCGACCTTGTGGCGACTCCCAGTTGCTTCCAGGTGGAGCCAGTGTCCTCAGCGTAATGCTCAAGGCTCTGGCGTGGCTCCTCGGCCACCCTGCACCCCCAGGGGCCCCTCCTGTAGCTTCTGCTGCCGCCATCACTGTCACTCTCCCAAGGCTTTGGGGACTCTGCCCAGAGCTGCTGCCTCCCAGAAGCCCCTGACGACCCCCCGGCGACCCCATCCCTCCCCTCTGATGACGGCCTCTGCCCTGAGGCTTCTTTTCCTTGGTGCTGTTCTCGTGCTGGCCAGGCCTCCTCTTCCCATCTGGAGGCTCCTGAGGGCAGAGGCCTCTCACCCCCAATGCCGGCGTCCCCTGGAGGGCTCAGTTTGTTTCCGAGGGAAGGAAACTTCCACAGTTGTTGCCTTCAATTCCCAAAGCTGCAGCCTGATCCCCCGTCCAGGCTCGAGCCGCCTTCTTCTCCTCGCAGCTACATCTTTGAGCTGTTTGCTGAAGCCCAGATCACGTTTCAGACCAAGGGCTGCATCCTGGACTCGCTGGACCAGATCATCCAGCACCTGGCCGGACGTGAGTGCCGGGGCGGGGTCTTTGGTGTGGGCAAACGTGGCGTAGGGGGTGCAGCAGGCCTCCATCCTGGCAGTCAGGGCTCGCCTGGCCATCACCTGGCCGTCAGCAGGAACAGGCTCACAGAACCTCACCTTCTGATCGGGGCGTGGAGGCGTTAGTGCCGGTTGCCCACTGCCGTAGAGCCTGTCCCAGTTCTGCAGCTGGCGGCTTCCTCCTGCAGACTCATCCCATTATTCCCCTTTTAAGGAAGAGCAGCCCAAGGCCCTGGCTGGGTTGTGGGGCCTCTGGCTTCTCCACACACCCCGATTCTGCCTCTCAGAGCTGTGGGGTCCAGAGGCTTTGCCCAGAGGCAGTGTCGTCATGGGCTGCTCTGGTTTGAGATGCCGGCCCGCCGGGGCCTCTGCTGTGCTCCCAGGTGCTGGGGAGGGCGGCTCTTGCTGCTTCAAACCTTAGGTGACCATAGAGCCTCTTTTCAAGTTCCACCGGCCCCCTTGGAGACGCTGTCCCTGCCTGGCTTCTCTCCTGGCTGCTGGGAAGGGCAGGCGAGCTGCCCGCCCTGAGTGGACACTGCGCTCCACCCTGGGCCCCCCGTTGGGCAGGAGATGGAGCTTGGCAGTCGGGCTGAGCTGGCTTATGGCTGGAAGGGCGGGGCTGGGGTCGGGGCCTCCCCTGCCTGCAGTGCGGGTGTCAGTGCCCAGCATGCTACCTCCCCAGGTGCTGGAGTGTTCACCAACACAGCTGGACTGCAGAAGCTGGCGGACATCATCCAGGTGGGGCCTGCTCCTCTGGCGTCTCCTTCTCTGATGGAAGCTGGGCGGGTGCCTTCTCCTGCTGTATTAGTTACTGACTCTAGACGTGGGGGTGGGAGAACGGCCCCCACACCACCTGTTTCCGACTGGCAAACCCTTGGCTCCTTTCCTGTGACCCAAACCCACACTGGGCCTCCCGCGGGGATGGGGGAGGACGAGGTCTGGTGGCACGTGCCCAGGGTGACGCTGGTGGGGGAGGACGTGAAGGGGAGTGGGGGCCAGGGAGCCGCTCCTGCCCTGTCCGGGCCCTCAGGCCAGGGGGGACCCACTCCTGGCAGCCCCAGCTGCACGCAGATGAAGAGCTCTGGACACACACAGCTTCCTGAACAGCTTCTCCAGGGACAGACAAACGGGGACCCTGCAGGTTGCCGGCGGGGGTGTCCCTGCGAGCCCATGATGGGGGATGCGGCCCTGGCCCCCTTCTTGGCCCCGTCCTGCCCTGCGATGCCTGTCCCCTCCCATGTGAGGTTGCTCCTGGCTCTGTGCCTGTGGCAGCACCTGCTTTCCCTGAGGCAGAGGGGCTTGTGCGGTTTGTGGAGGGCAAGCCCCATTTTTGGGTGCTCTGGGCACACACTTGCCTCTCCTGGACCTCGGTGCATTTTTTAGAAGCAGACCCACAAGTCCCTGACTGGGAGGCCATCAGTCCTTGGGGAAACCGAGGCACAGGTGGCTGTGTGGAGCCGTGTGAGGCTGCCTCTGTGCTGCCCACACTGAACCTCCTGGCCACACGAGGTCATGGCAGGGTTAGGTGGGGCTGCCCAGCTCTGTGACAACTTCATGAGTGTCCGCCTGGGGTGGGGGGTGCTCGAGCTGGGGGAGGCCGCAGAAGAACCCTGGAATGTACGGCCGGCCTGTGCGTGCAGTGCGGTGCAGTGCTCTATGCATGCTGCTGGGTGTGGAGCTGCAGGCCCCAGGATGACCAGGCACTGCCTTCTTCATAGACGTGGCTCTGAGCAGGGGCGAGACCTGGGCAGGGACCAGGTGGGGTGGGCACAGCAGGTGGTAGGGCCCAGGCTCAGCCCTACCTCCACCGTGGCCTTCTCTGCGGCCAGTGATGCCACAGCCTGTGTCTTCTCTGTGTGGCAGCTGGGGCTGGAAAGACGGCACTGCTATGTCTCCCAGCTCCTCCCCAAAGGCACGGTGGGCATCCCAGGGCCAGACCCCTCTCTCTGTGGCTCCTGCCTGCCAAGGGCTGCTTTGCCGTCCCGCCTGGAGCGTGGTTGGCTCTTCAAGCAGGAGGCCGTGCACCTGCCAGGCGGACCTGCTTCCATGTCCTGATGGGTCACTCAAAGCACCTCCAGCACATGGCCATCGAGGCAGCCCTGCAGCCCAGGGCCTGGAGGGCAGGTGTGAGCTGGCCCGGGCCTGCCCCTCCCTGGAATGTGGCTTCCCAGGCTCCAGTATGGAGAAGTGTCCACACTCTGGAACCAAATCCTGTTCACCCCATTGGTTTGGAATTTCCTTTGGCTGCTGCTCTAAGTAGCCACTGGGAGATGACTCAGCTCCTCCCAACCCTGGGGACTGCGCACCGTGTTCACCCTCAGCTGCTCCTGAGTCCCTGCAGGTGTGGGCGCTGCTCGTAGGGCTGCTGCTGGGCTGGACTTGCAGCCCTGAGGCACAGGTGACCCTGGGGACAGAGTGGGGCTAGAGTGGGGCTAGTGGCCCCAGGAAGAGTATGTGGGATGCACGGTTCAGTTGGAGGCAACTCCGGGCAGGGCCAGGCTGTGTGCTGGGGAGGTAGAGCTTAGCTGGAGGCAAACTCTGGGCAGTGCTGGCCCGTGCTGGGGAGCCAGTCACCGCTGGGCCCCTGTGAGACTAGTGGGTCCCCTTCCTTCTCTGCCTGAGCTGCCCTGGGGCTGAAGCACGGGGCGGTTTGTGGTGGTGTTTTTTTGAGACAGGGTCTCGCTCTGTCACCCCAGCGGGAGTGCCGGGCCTTGTCACCAGCTCACTGCAGCCTCAGCCTTCTGGACCCAAGCCATCCTTTTGCCTCAGCCACCTGAGTAGCTGGGAACACAGGCGTGCACCACCACGCTCGGCTAATTTTTTAAATTTTTATGTGGAGATGGGTCTTGCCATGTTGCCCAGGCTGGTCTCCAAGTCCTGGGCTCCGGCAGTCTGCCCACCTTGGCCTCCCACAGTGCTGGGATTACAGGTAAGAGCTTCCAGGCCTGCCCATCAGAGGGCTGGCTTTTTGAGGGAAGCTGTTTCCTGAGGCAGCCTCAGCCCCTGCTCATGGCAGCCCCTGGTGTCATGGTGAATTTGTTCTGTTGTTTCCATCCCTGTGGGCCAAATGCTTTGGTAAAACGCAAGGCCTTGTATTTAGCTGTCTTGACAGTGAAAATGGCTGGGAAGGAAGGAAGGAAGGAATGGAAGGAAGTTTCTCTCTCCTGTGCATACCCAGGCACGTGCACACGTGTGCAGTCCACGCACGCTGCCGGTCTCTGTGTCCCAGCTGCGGTGCCGGCCCCCGTGTTCTCTAGTTCAGCTTCCCCGCATTTCTGTGAACGATTCCGGCTTCTTGATGTTCCCAGCAGAACTCCCTCAAGTCTGCGGCTTCTCCAGGGCTCTGACGGCGGCTGGGCTGACGTGGCCGCTCTGCGGAGCCTGTTGGGGCTTCGCGTTCCTGTTCTGGCCATTTTCGGCTCTTTTTCCGGGAATGGTCGTCACGCGCTCTTTTCCTAGCGCAGGCATCGTCCCTTTCCCGTTGATTTGCAGGGTTCTCTGTAAGATCTGAGGAACACATGCCAACATATTCTCTCCTGGTCTCGTGCTGGTCATTTTTTCCATTTTCACGACAGGTTTGGTGAACAGATGTTTCCTTGTCATCAGACTTTTGTCTTGAGCTTGTACCTCCCGACCAAGATCTAAACTGGGTCTTGTGTGTTCTCCAAACTGCACTGTAGGGTGGCGGAGCTTTGTGTCGGGGCCTCCGCGCCTTCCGGCGTCACCTGTGGGGGTGTGAAAGGCAGACTCTACCTGGATTTTTCCCAGCACGCCACACCGGTGGTTCCGTCTGCTGACCGAGTGGCTCGGCTTCTCCCAACTCCGCTGGGCACCTGCCACACTGTTTTCCTCACGGTTTTGTTCGTGGTGGTTTTGTCGTAAGTCCTGGTGTCGGCCAGAACCAATTTCTTTTTTTGTTTGTTTTTGAGACGGAGTTTCGCTCTTGTCGCCCAGGGTGGAGGGCAGTGGTGCGATCTTGGCTCACTGTAACCTCCGCCTCCTGGGTTAAAATGATTCTCCTGCCTCAGCCTCCTGAGTAGCTGGGATTACAGGTGCTTGCCACCACGCCCAGCTAATTTTCATATTTTTAGTAGAGACGGGGTTTTGCCGTGTTGGCCAGGCTGGTCTCGAACCCCTGACCTCAGGTGATCCTCTCGCCTCAGCCTCCCAGAGTGCTGGGATTACAGGTGTGAGCCGCCGCGCCCGGCCTCTTGTTCTTCTTAAACCTGCCCTGATGTTTTCTCCGTGATGCATGTTGGAGTCAGCCTGTCTGCTTCCTTTAAAAATCTTGCTGTGATTTTGACTGGAATGTGTGGAATTCCTGTGTTTTTGAGTCAGTGTCTCTCTGTTGCCCAGTCTGGAGTGCAGTGGGACCATCACAGCTCACTGCAGCCTCAACCTCCTGGGCTCAGGGGATCCTCTCAGCCCAGCCTCCCAAGTAGCTGGGACCACGGCACGTGCCACCATGCCCGTCTCAGCCCAGCCTCCCATGTAGCTGGGACCACGGCACGTGCCACCATGCCCGGCTAGTTTTCATATTTTTTTGGTGGAGACCCTGGGGTTGCACCATGTTGCCCAGGCTGGTCTTGAACTCCTGGGTTCGGGCAGTTCGCCCCTCTCGGCCTCTCAGAGTGCTGGGATTACAGGCGTGAGCCACTGCACTAGGCCATGTTGAATTTCTAGATTAATTTGGGACCCTTAGGGGCACAGAGAGGAGGGCTGGGCCAGCTGGTGGGAGGAGAGGCCTCTCGGGCTGCCGCGTTTCCAGTGCACGGAGATGGCCTGCGTAGGGGGAACAGAGCTCACCGGGGGTTCCTCCAGGGAGGAGAAAGGGTCAGGCAGGTGCCAGCTCCTGTCCATCGGCCTGGGGCTGCATGATGGCAGGGGCCGGTGAACCGATGACCTCTGGGTGTCCTGTGACCTTCCGTGTGTGGGGCTGATGCCGCAGAAGATCAGGTGACCTCCAGGGCTCCGGGCTCTGGCCTCAGCCTCCTCATGGGACTGCACCTCCTCTCTTTCAGATTGTGTTTAGTGTGGACCCCTCCGAGGGCAGCCGTGGTTCCCCGGCAGGGCTGGGACCCTTACAGTCCTATAAGGTAGGGGCCACCTCCAGGAGGCAGGTGGGGCTGGGGGTCCTGTGGTCCTGAAAGGTAAGGGGCTGCCCCCAGGACATGGGCGGGGTCTCCACACTCCTGGTCCTGTCCCCTCCAGGTGCACATCCATCCTGATGCTGGCCACCGGAGGACGGCTCAGCGGTCTGATGCCTGGAGCACCACTGCAGCCAGAAAGCGAGGTACAGACCTGGGCCCACACTCTCCCCGCCCGCCTGGGTGTGGTGCTCAGCACCAGCATGCCACAGGCTAGGCACGTGGCCAGCCGTGGGTCTCCTGCCCCCCTGGGCCTGGCCACCTTCTCCATGTCCAGGCCAATCCAGAGTGTTCTCCTCACTGTCCCTCTGAAGGCTGGAGTTACTGAGAGACATGGGAGAGGGCCTGATGGCACCGTGACCTGCCCAGAGTCACCTGGTTGGTGGCGGCGAGCCACAGCTCAGCCAGGCCTTCCTGCTGGGACACACTGGTTTATGCCAAGGCCGTCAGCACGGAGCCCCACAGTGAGGCACAGCTTTCCCTGCTGCCCCCACCCAGCGCCTGGCTGGGCCAAGCCTCAGGGTCACATCTGAAGGGGGCCCGACTGGCCCTGTTGTCCGAAGCCCCTGGTGCGCTCGGCCCTGAGGCCCCACATGCCTTGTTGGCTTCCTGTGCTCTGTGGCGTCTTCGAGTCGGTGCTGCCGGGGACCTGTGTGGATGGGGCCTGTGAGTGGGCCCTCGGCTCCGTGTCCAGAGTCCTGTGGTTCTTGGAGTGTGTCCGGCCCCACCCGGCCATGTGGTGTCCAAGGGGGGCTTTGTGGCGGCAGTGGTGGGAGCTGCTGCCCCTTCTTGTGCTCCAGTGGGGCCTTGCCTCTGGGCTTGGTTCGTCCCTCTCTGGAACGTTCTTTCTCAGAGCTCTCTGGCCCGCGGTGGCACGACGTGGCCCTGGCTGAAGCAGCCCCCGCGTGGTTGCTGTGGTTGGTCTGCCTGGCCGAGCTGGAAGGGGAGGGCCGGGAGGATGTCAGGGTTGCGTGGCTTGACCCCCGGTCGGTGGCTCGGTGATGGCCTTGTGGCAAGGCCTCTCCCGGCAGGAAGCGTCCATCCTGGGGGGGTCGTGGGAGGCGGCGCGTGCCTGAGGCAGCTGGCGCACAGATCCTGAGGGCCTGGAATCTATTTGTTCCATTGACCTCTGACGTCACTTGACTTCTGAGAAGCAGCCACTCCCTGCGTTGGGCGTTTGTAGGAAATGAGCTCCTGGAGGTGGAGGTCGGGAAGTTCCCCCATTGCAGGGCACGCTCAGCCCCAGGAAGCGGGGTGACCTTTGCTGGGAGAGGTGCCTTGTCCCTGCTGACCCTGAGTCACAGTCAGCGTCGTTCTGCTTGTGCCGTGTTTAATTCCTGGTGTCCAGTGCCCAGGCTCAGTCTCCTCCCCAGGCCGCGGCCGCTGCGGTCAG
Organism: Papio anubis; assembly: GCF_008728515.1. Taxonomy (NCBI): domain Eukaryota; kingdom Metazoa; phylum Chordata; class Mammalia; order Primates; family Cercopithecidae; genus Papio; species Papio anubis. The sequence goes on along the minus strand of NW_022162795.1, from coordinate 91,202 downwards.
TCAGTCAAGCACTTCTAGGAACTTCCTTTGAACCGGTGCCCTTGTTCGCTGCTGACGCCACTCAGAGGCTTCCTGGTGGAGCGGGGAACTGGCACTTCCTCTTGTGCGCGTCCCTGGAATGTCGGGACGCTGGTGCTTGCTTCCCGTGCGCTCTTGGCGGGATGAGCTTGCCCTGAGCCGCATGTCACCGTTTCTGCAGAAGTTTAGGGTTGGAGTGGGCTGACCTCTCTGGAGGTGTCCCCAGCATCTGCCTGGGGTCTGCCTCGTACTCCGAGGACCCCCAGTCCCCCAGAGGGGACCCCAGCTGGCAGACTGCGCTCACACTCAGGGCAGCCTCCTTTGTTCTGACTTCTGCACGCTGGGCCTGGGTGGCTGTGGGCGGCTCACTTGCTTGATGCCAGTGGGTGAGAGGGTGATGGGCAGAGAGGCAGGCGGTCAGGCCCCCAGTCCCGTCCTCACACCCTGTGTCCCCTGCTCCCCTCCGCCCCACAGGGAAGGTGTTGAGCTACTGGTGCTTCAGTCCCGGCCACAGCATGCGCGAGCTGGTCCGCCAGGGCGTCCGCTCCCTCATCCTTACCAGCGGCACGCTGGCCCCGGTGTCCTCCTTTGCCCTGGAGATGCAGATGTACGGGCCACCCCTGCCAGGGGCCTAAGCACTGGTGACGCCTGTGACGGTAGTGGGGTGGGAGTGCTGGGGGTCCCCATAAGCCGGGGTGCTGGGGGTCTTGGGCCTCACTGGGGGTCTTGGGCCTTGAGGGCTAAAGGGGTGCTGGTGTCCTTCCCCACTGTCTGTCCCTCCGGCCACGCTCAGCCCTTTCCCGGTCTGCCTGGAGAACCCACACATCATCGACAAGCACCAGATCTGGGTGGGGGTCGTCCCCAGAGGTCCCGATGGAGCCCAGCTGAGCTCTGCGTTTGACAGACGGTAAGGGCCTGTCCCTGGGCCGTGCTGGGGTGCGAGGTCGGGGAATACTGAGCCCTGAGGCCCTGAGCATTGGCCTCTCGGCTCTGTGCAGGTTTTCTGAGGAGTGCTTGTCCTCCCTGGGGAAGGCTCTGGGTAAGTGCCCGGCACACCCCAGCTGTGCCCATCCTGGATCCTGGACCCTGCTCCCAAGAGCTGGTAGGGACCCCGGAAGACGCCCCGCCCCTGCCCTGACCCCAGCGCCTGCACTTCCAGGCAACATCGCCCGCGTGGTGCCCTACGGGCTGCTGATCTTCTTCCCTTCCTATCCTGTCATGGAGAAGAGCCTGGAGTTCTGGCGAGTATGTCTCCCCTGTATGTCCTGGGTGGGGTGGGTGAGGGCAGGGCTGGAGCACGAAGCAGGCAGTGGCCACAGCTCCTGCCTGCCCTCATCGGATCGGCGGCGTAACCAGGGCTGCCGTGTCCCTGTCTCTTCCTCCCACAGGCCCGCGACTTGGCCAGGAAGATGGAGGCACTGAAGCCGCTGTTTGTGGAGCCCAGGAGCAAAGGCAGCTTCTCCGAGGTCGGCACTTGGCCGGGGCTCTGAGTCTGCTGCCCCCTCGTGCCTCCCGTGCCCCTCACAGCTTCCCCGAGGCTGACCACCAGCCCTGACCACGGGCTCTGGCGGCTGCCGGCTGCCTCTTCAGGGCCCCTGCGTTTCCTTCCTGGCCCTGAGTGTTGCCTCTTATCTTACAAAGCCCTGAGCACTGGGTGGGTGTGGTGACAGTGGTCCTCCTGTCTGAGTAGCTGTAGCCGGCGGCCACCCTGGCCCTGGGATTCCCCGTGTTTTCTGGGAAGCACTGAGCAGGCGCAGGATCGGCCTGGGATCCGTGCCAGGAAGAAGCTTCCAGAACCCGGTTGGCCTTCCTGGCTAGGATAGTCCTTCATCTTGGAGGATGAGACCTGGGTCTCCCTCATGGGGGAAGAAGGGGCTGAGGTGGGCTCCAGGCTGAGCCTGACCAACTTTCCTTCCAGACCATCAGTGCTTACTATGCAAGGGTCGCTGCCCCTGGGTCCACCGGCGCCACCTTCCTGGCGGTGTGCCGGGGCAAGGTGAGCTCTCTGGGGCCCTCTGTCCTGACCCGGTTGCCTGTTCCCTGGTGGGTGCTCATGGCTCCCCAGCTGACTTTGGGCCCTGGGGGCTGCCTGGTCCCCTCCTTGGGCCCCACAAGAGCAAAGCACTGGTGGCCTGCTGGGAGCGTGCCCTGCTCTGGGTCGGGCAGGCAGGATGCAGGAGGTTCCTGGCCACGAGAGTTGGAGGTGGCGTCTGGGAGCTGTGGACCCCAAGTGGGGTCCTGACCCATAGATGGGGCTTCCTCCCACCCCTGGTTGGGGTTGGAGCCTCGGGGAAGGTGGCTGGGCTGGGTATGGGCAGCCGGGGGGAGGAGCCCCCATGGCCCCAGGCAGCTCCCTGGTGTGTCCCCCAGGCCAGCGAGGGGTTGGACTTCTCAGACACGAATGGCCGTGGTGTGATCGTCACGGGCCTCCCGTACCCCCCCCGCATGGACCCCCGGGTTGTCCTCAAGATGCAGTTCCTGGACGAGATGAAGGGCCAGGGTGGGGCTGGGGGCCAGGTGAGTTACAGCAGGGCGGGGCAGGGGTAAGGCAGTCTGGCAACTGAGCCCCCCTGTGACCGAGCCTCCGCGCCCTCCAGTTCCTCTCTGGACAGGAGTGGTACCGGCAGCAGGCGTCCAGGGCGGTGAACCAGGCCATTGGGCGAGTGATCCGGCACCGCCAGGACTACGGGGCTGTCTTCCTCTGTGACCACAGGTGCGTGCAGTCCGGGGGCAGGCGTGGCGCCAGGGGACACGGCCACATCCCACTGGGCCCCTGGACTCTCCTTCCCCACATGAGGCCCCGTCTCCCCCAGAGCCTCTCTGGCGACTCGGGTCAGCCTGAGGCCCCTGCGGCAGATGAGGGTCTTCACTTGGGTGAACTGACCCCCTGAAGCGGCTGTGGGCAGGGCAGCAGGGCTGTGGCCACCCCCCAGGTTCGCCTTTGCCGATGCCAGAGCCCAGCTGCCCTCCTGGGTGCGTCCTCACGTCAGGGTGTACGACAACTTCGGCCACGTCATCCGAGACGTGGCCCAGTTCTTCCGTGTTGCCGAGCGAACTGTGAGTTTCTGCCCAGGGAGGGGATGAGGGTGTTGTCCCCAGAGGAGCCAGAAATGGGCCCACCCACCCCGAGTGGTTCTGCAGATGCCAGCACCGGCCCCCCGGGCTGCAGCACCCAGTTTGCGTGAAGGAGAAGATGCTGTCAGGGAGGCCAAGTCGCCTGACCCCCTCCTCTCCACCAGGAAAGCTAAGAGTCTGGACCTGCATGTCCCCAGCCTGAAGCAGAGGTCCTCAGGTGCAGATGGCCAGTGCGGGATGGGCAGTGTGGGGTGGGCGGGGCGGGCGGATTGGGGCGGGCCGTGTGGGGCAAGCAGCGGGGCAGGTGGTGTGGGGTGGGCGGCACCAGGCGCCCAGGGTGGAGGCGGCTCACCTGGCTTTATGCACTGCCCCTCCCACCTCCAAAGGCTGTGTCTACCTCCTAGGGTGGGGTTCCCACGGGCTGGAACCCTCCCCTACAGGCAGAGAACGCCTCAGGCAAAGATGCGCCCCAAGGCTGGGACTCCCCCTAATAGCAGGGGGGACACCCACAGGCAAGGGCCCCCAAATGCTGGGACCCTCCCTCAGGAGGGGCTCCGTCATAGGCAGGGACCCCCAGCTGGGGCCCCGCGGTGGGCTTCACTGCGCACTCGGGTACTCTGCAGGATCACCAGCTGCCGGGGACCCCGAGAGTAGCCTGTGTGTGGAGTATGAGCAGGAGCCAGTTCCTGCCCGGCAGAGGCCCAGGGGGCTGCTGGCCGCCCTGGAGCACAGTGAACAGCGGGCCGGGGACCTTGTCGAGGAGCAGGTGCAGTTCCAGGGCCTTGGGATGGACACAGACCCTCTGTCTCCTGAGGCCAACCCCACCCCGCCCATCTGACTTCAGGCACCTCCCCACAAACCCCTGTAAATCCCCTGCCTGTCGGGCGGGCAGGCAGGTGAGGGATCCCGGCTGCCTGGCTATGTGTGTGCCCTCCACCTCGCCTCACCCACAGGCTGCTGGCTCCCAGGTGGTGCATGCCCTGGCCCTCAGCGGGTGCCCCCACATCACTTTGATTCTCTGGCAGGTCAGCTTGGCTCAGGGCACTCAAGATCAGGTGCCCCTGCCCCTGGCTGTGCCTGAGGCTGGCCTTTCTCCAGGAATGTGCTGCGGTTGGGACCCAGGTTCCTTCCTCCTTGGGGCCTTTTGCCCCAGAAGCCCATAATTTCTCAGGCCAACCCGAAGCTTTCTCCCTGCTTCCTGCTGGGAGCCATTCTCCTCTTGCTGCCTGTCCCTGCCCTTCAGGCTCCTGGAGTGAGCCCCGGGTGCAGGCACCAGACACCTGTGTCCCCTTCCTGCCAGCCCCTCGCTGTGGTCGGACTGTCCTTCCTGGACCTGCTCTTACGTGTCACCACCTGTAAGCCTCATGAGCTGCTGGCGTGGCTTGGACAGGACCAAGTTGTGGGACTGTCACCAGGGTGTGCCGCGCCCCCTCCCCCGACCTTCGTCTTGGCTACTGCTCAGGGCTCCTTGGGGCCATCTTCCCTGTGGGCCCAGGTGCTTTGGGGCCCTGGAGTGTGTGGTTGGAACCACAGCTGTGTCCTCCTCAGGCCCACAGCTGCTCCACCCTGTCCCTCCTGGCTGAGAAGAGGCCGGCAGAGGAGCTGCGAGGAGGGAGGAAGAAGATCCGGCTGATCAGCCACCTGGTGCGTGAGCTGTCCCTGCACCTGTGCCGACCACCATAGACATGTGTGGGAACCCGGCCCTGGGTGCCCCCAGCCAAGTTGGGATGTGGGCCCGATGGGACCAGGGAAGTTACCCCCGGGAGCTGATGTCCAGGGCGGCTGTGAAGCTGTCGGCCCAAGGGCTCAAGGGCAGCTGGGATCAGGCCCCGCCCTTGGGCAGGCTTGGTTTGGGGGCTGCAGCACTGGGTTTGGCCCTGGCATTTCCCTCAAGTGTGGACGTGTACCTGCCTCATGCGAGGGGCGCAGCCCATTCCCAGCCTTGGATGAAAGAACCGAGTTGTAGTCGGAGCCAGGAAGCCCCCTGCCTGCTGGAAAGCCCCAAGTGTGGCAGCCTTTGTCCATGTCCCTTGGCTTCTGGGAAGAACTGGGTGGTGCCCAGGCAGGGCTGGTGCCATCCGGAAGTGGGCGGCTGCCGAGGGGCCTGGGCTGTTGAGGGCCTGGGTGGGGAGTGCCGGGGCTGCCCCTGCCTTGGTTTCCACGTTTCTGTGTTGGTCTGGGGTGTGTGGAGAGATGGGCACCGCTTCTTGGGAAGCCCCTCCCTATGATCTGCCATCCTGGAGCCTCAGCTGTGTCCGCTGTGGGGTGGGGGCTTTAGGGAGGAGGAGAGAGGACCCCCAGCTTGAGGGAGAGCCAGTCTACCCTTTGCCCATTCGCTGCCCTCGGTTCCCTGCCAGCCTCTCACTGTGTGACCCAGACAGGCCCAGCCCCGCAGCTTTCTTCCCGCAGCACCTCCGTGTCCATCCAGCCAACCACTTTCTCAGGCAGCAGCCCCCGCTCAGCAATCACTGTCCCGGGGAACACTCAATGCTCCAAGGAAGGCTCTGCAGCTCCAGGGACGGGATGATGAGGCTGGCCCTGATGGAGCCTCGGGCCTGTGTGCTGCAGGAGGAGCCCGTGGCTGGCGCACAGATGGACAGGGCCAAGCTCTTCATGGTGGCTGTGAAGCAGGAACTGAGCCAAGCCAACTTTGCCACCTTCACCCAGGCCCTGCAGGACTACAAGGGTTCCGATGACTTCGCCGCCCTGGCCGCCTGTCTCGGCCCCCTCTTTGCTGAGGACCCCAAGAAGCACAGCCTGCTCCAAGGTGCCCTGGCTTGCAGGGGCCGCCCATCCTGAGGGCAGTGCTGCCGCTGTGTGGGGTGGGGGCCATCTGGGTCCAAGGTTGCCTCTGTTCTCTAGAGAAAAGAGGGCGGATGGGGACAGACACCCCTTCCTCTACAGGCTTCTACCAGTTTGTGCGGCCTCACCACAAGGAGCAGTTTGAGGAGGTCTGTATCCAGCTGACGGGACGGGGCTGCGGCTACCGGCCAGAGCACAGCGTTCCCCGAAGGCAGCGGGCACAGCCAGCCCTGGACCCCACTGGTAAATGGGGCCTCGGGTGGGACCCTCAGACTCCTCCGTGGAAGGCACCGGAGTCCTGGGCTGGTTGGGGTGGGCATCCCTGGGGCCCTGCGTGGCCCCGCCTCTCTGTTCCTGTGTGGGAGTGATGGGGGCCACCCCCCACCACCAGCAGCAGTATCACTTGTTGGGGAGACCCTGTGCAACTCCACGCAGGGCCCTGCCCTTCCCATAGCCCCTGACCCCTACGCACAGCCCTGTCCAGCTGCCGCACGTGTCCCCTGCCCCCCATGCACAGCCCTGGGGAGTCCACTGCACACGCCAGGGTCCTAGACCCCTAGACCCCTGTCCTCCCGTCCTCCCTACTTCTGCCTTTGCCTAGGGTGGAGTCCAAGCCTCCAGAGGTGGGAGTGTCTGTGTTCGTGCTTGTTAACGAACAGCCCCCATAGAGCTCCTCCAGTACAGGGTTCACCCAGCGGGGAACCTAACCTGTTGGGAAGACCCCAGACCCCTTCTGGGCTTGGTACCCACCCTGGGGCTCTGAGCTCCTGAGCAGGGCTTTGGCCTGCCTGCCACTGTTCCAGCCCCTATCCAGCAGTTGGTGTCTCCTCTGCTGCCCCTGGCACCTGGGCACGTGTGCCTGCCTGGGTTTTCCCGCCCTGGTCCGAGGTGGGTGAGGCCTGGCCTCCCCAGCCAGCCCTTCCCCTCCCCGGGGGAACTTTCCAGGTGCTCGGGACCAGCTTTGTGGCTCTGCATCTCTTCATCAGGAAGGACAGCGCTAGATCCCAAGCTGACTGTGTCCAAGGCTGCAGCCCAGCAGCTGGACCCCCGAGAGCACCTGAACCAGGGCAGGCCCCACCTGTCGCCCAGACCACCCCCGACAGGTAGCTGAGTCCTGAACTGTGTGTAGCCTGCGACTTGGTGGGTTCCTCAGTGGCTTGATGAGGCTAACACTTGAGTGTGGCTTGAGCCTTTGAACCGGAGGTGCCAGTGGAGCTGCCCCTGTGGGGAGCATCTCCTGGTGGGGGCTCCCGGTTCTGTACCCCGCAGTTGTCCTGAGCAGCTCTCCAGGAGTTCGTGGGAGGAAGGGCAGGCAGGGTGGTGGGACTCTCAGCCCTCCGCCCCAGCGCCACTCTGAGCCATGCTACTCCCACACCAGGAGGCCCTGGCAGCCACCCACAGCAGGGGTCCAGAGCGCCCAGAGCAGGGAAGCAGGGCCAGCGCGCCGTGAGCACCTACCTGGCAGATGTCCGCAGGGCCCTGGGGTCTGCAGGCTGTAGCCAGCTCTTGGCAGCGCTGACAGCCTACAAGCAAGACGATGACCTCGACAAGGTGCTGGCCGTGCTGGCCGCCCTGACCACTGCAAAGCCGGAGGACTTCCCCCTGCTGCAGAGCAAGTGGCCTGGGCGTGGGAACAGCCAGTGGGGTGGGGGTGGGGAACAGCCAGTGGGGGGGGGGCGGGGGCAGGGGCAGGGTGGGGGCCGTGCCGGGTCTGAGTGAAGCTCCCCGCAGGGTTCAGCATGTTTGTGCGTCCACACCACAAGCAGCGCTTCTCACAGACGTGCACAGACCTGACCGGCAGACCCTCCCTGGGCATGGAGCCACCAGGACCCCAGGAGGAGAGTCTTGCTGTGCCTCCTGTGCTCACCCACAGGGCTCCCCAACCAGGTAGGGCGCCTGCCTGGCTGCTCCTGACAGTGCCCCAACCACACGCAGCCCTGGGAGTGAGCAGCAAAGCCCCAGGCCCCACTTAGACTCAGTCTCCGTCTCCAGGCCCCTCACGGTCCGAGAAGCCCGGAAAGACCCAGAGCAAGATCTCGACCTTCCTTAGACAGAGGCCAGCAGGGACTGTGGGGGCGGGCGGTGAGGCTGCAGGGCCCAGCCAGTCCCCAGGACCTCCCCACGGGCCTGCAGCATCTGAGTGGGGTGAGCCTCCTGGGAGAGACCTCGCTGGGCAGCAGGCTGTGGGAGCTCCGAGTGGGCCCCTCTCAGCAGGCTGTGTGTGCCAGGGCTGTGGGGCGGAGGACGTGGTGCCCTTCCAGTGCCCTGCCTGTGATTTCCAGCGCTGCCAAGCCTGTTGGCAACGGCACCTTCAGGTTGGTGCCTGGCCACTACAGTTCCTGCTGGGTGTAGCCCCAGGTGGTGGGCTGAGGGGGAAAGGGCAGGGTATAGCCCCAGGTGGTGGGCTGGTGGCAACGCCTGGCAGGTGCGTCCAGTGGGCCGGTTGTCTCACAGGCCTCTAGGACGTGCCCATCCTGCCACACCGCCTCCAGGAAGCAGAGCGTCACGCAGGTCTTCTGGCCAGAGCCCCAGTGAGTGCCCACGGAGGCCCTCAGCACACCCGACGTGGCTTGATCACGTGCTTGTCCAGCTCTGGTGGGCCAAAGAACCACCCAACAGAATAGGCCAGCCCATGCCTGCCTGCCTGCCCCACTGCGGTGGGACCGGATCTGGGCCTCCCTCTGAGAAGCCCTGAGCTACGTTGGGGTCTGGGGTGGGTCTCTGGGAAGGTGCTTCCCCAGAACTTCCCTGGCTCCTGGCCTGTGAGTGGTGCCACAGGGGCAACCCAGCTGAGCCCCTCACCAGGAAGGAGGAGACCCCCGTGGGCATGTGTCCACTTTTCATCAGGCGACAGGGTTCTCTAATAAAAGTGCTGGCAGTGCCCCGGACGGTGTCTTCGTGGCCTGGGCTTGGTGGTGGGAGTTGAGGAGAGACAGGGAGTTGGCACAGGCCCCTCGTAGCCTGCCTTGTGACACTACTTCCTCCACAGTGGGCTCAACCCTGCCCTCATCCTCACTGCTGCAGCCAAGCTGCAACTGTGGGGGGATCCACCAATACACCAGCTGCCTGGGCTGGTTGCTGGGTCAGGAGTTGCCCCAGGTGCTGAGGAGGGCGGTTCCCTGGCTGGTCAAGCCCCTCACAGAACCACCCTTGCACTGAGCTGTGGGGAGGGATGGTACCAGGTGGGTGAGGGGGGCTGCCTGGGGAGGGAGGAGTTCCTATGGGGCGTGGTGAGGCTGGCCCAGCCCTCTCCCTGCCCATATAGGGCGGCAGCAGGATGGGCTTGGGGATTGGGCAGTCCCTCCGCAGGCGGAGGGAAGGCAGAGGCGGCGGCATGTTGGTCAGGCACAGCAGGATCCGGTGTCCGCGCTGAGCCACTCTCCCTGCTCCAGCAAGGACCATGAGGGCGCTGGAGGGGCCGGGCCTGCTGCTGCTGTGCCTGGTGTGGGCGCTGCCCACCCTGCTGCTGGTGCCGGCCATGCGTGGAGCGACAGAGGCACCCACTTACCCCTGGCGGGACACAGACACGGGGGAGTGGCTGGTGTGTGCCCAGTGCCCCCCAGGCACCTTTGTGCAGCAGCCCTGCCGCCGAGACAGCCCCACGACGTGTGGCCCGTGTCCTCCACGCCACTACACGCAGTTCTGGAACTACCTGGAGCGCTGCCGCTACTGCAACATCCTCTGTGGGGAGCGCGAGGAAGAGGCACGGCCTTGCCACGCCACCCACAACCGCGCCTGCCGCTGCCGCACCGGCTTCTTCGCGCACGCTGGTTTCTGCCTGGAGCATGCATCGTGTCCACCTGGCACCGGCGTGATGGCCCCGGGTGAGAGCCGGGTGAGGGGAAGGGCCCCCAGGAGTGGTGGTCGGAGGTGTGGCAGGGGTCAGGTTGCTGGTCCCAGGCTTGCACCCTGAGCTAGGACACCAGTTCCCCTGACCCTGTTCTTCCCTCCCGGCTGCAGGCACCCCCAGCCAGAACACACAGTGCCAGCCATGCCCCCCAGGCACCTTCTCAGCCAGCAGCTCCAGCTCAGAGCAGTGCCAGCCCCACCGTAACTGCACGGCCCTGGGCCTGGCCCTCAACGTGCCAGGCTCTTCCTCCCATGACGCCCTGTGCACCAGCTGCACTGCTTTCCCCCTCAGCACCAGGGTACCAGGTGAGCCAGAGGACTGAGGGAGTAGCGCACTGCAGGCCAGGCCCACTTGTGCCCTCACTCCAGCCCCTACACGTGCATCTAGCCTGAAGCATGCCAGCTGGCCTCGGGGAAGGGACCACAGTGGATTTGAGGGGTCAGGGGTCCCTCCTCTAGATCCCCACCAAGTCTGCCCCCTCAGGGGTGGCTGAGGATTAGGATCCGAGCCAGGGCAGAGCCTCCCCTGGGGAGCCTTGGGAAGGTGGGCAGCACTCTCCTAACTGCCCGAGAGGAAGGTGGCTGGCCCCTCTGACATGGGGAAACTGAGGCCCGATGTTAGCCACTGTTAAGAAGCCACAGTGGTTAACACGAAGTCAGGTTCAGTCCATCTGCAGATCCCAACCAGCCCCTTCCAGTGGCCCAGGAGCCCTAAGATCCTGCCTGGGCCCCTTTGCCTCTCCCAGCCAAACTCCGAGTGGCCACTCCTGCCCCCACGCCTTTGCTCCACCTCGCTGACTGAAGGCTCCTGCCCCTTCTCCAGTCCCCACCCTTGCAGTGCTCACTCCAGCACGGCTCACTGTACAGGGATTTCTCTCCTGCAAACCCCCTGGGTGGGGCCCAGAAAACAGGGTGCTCGGCAGGCCCCCACCAGTGTCTGTGGGTGAAATGAGGGGACTGCTGCCTCCCCACCCACTACAGGAACTGAGGAGTGCAAGCGTGCCGTCATCGACTTCGTGGCTTTCCAGGATATCTCCATCAAGAGGTTGCAGCGGCTGCTGCAGGCCCTTGAGGCCCCGGGGGGCTGGGGTCCAACACCAAGGGCGGGCCGCGCAGCCTTGCGGCTGAAACTGCATCAGCGGCTCACGGAGCTCCTGGAGGCGCAGGACGGGGCACTTCTGGTGCGGCTGCTGCAGGCACTGCGTGTGGCCAGGATGCCCGGGCTGGAGCGGAGCGTCCGTGAGCGCTTCCTCCCTGGGCACTGATCCTGGCCCCCTCTCCCCCTTATTTATTCGACATCCTTGGCACCCCACTTGCACTAAAAGCGGCTTAATAGAAGAAATGAGGTTTCTTAAAGCTTATTTTTATAAAGCCTTTTCATAAAACTGGTTGTAGTTGCACAGCTACTGGGAGGGCAGCCGCGGACACCTGAGCCACCCGGTGTGCCCAGATCCCTCAGGCTGCCATCAGAACTGTTGCTCGGGGCTTCCCCTACCTCAGACCCTCCCAGGGAGGATCACTGGGAGTGCCTCCTCTACGCTCCCGTTGGCTGTGGCACGTGGCGGGGGCCCCTGAAGCTCAGGGAGGGTTAAGGCCTGGGAGGGTATCATTGCTCGAAGAACAGGACGGGGCTCAGGCCAGCCCCAGTCGCCGGGGCCCCACACTAACCCCCTCTTTTGAATTCCTCCCACTCCCAACTCTCAGGGGATTTCCCAAGAGGAGACCTGCCAAACACCTCCTCCAGGCCTCCCATGCTTCCTGGGAAGTGAAGCTTTTCCCCTTTGGGGCAGGCTCTGAAGCCTTCAGATGCATCCAGAGCAACTGGGGGCCCACCCCAGCCACACTCCCCGCCCCAGCCACACTCCCCTGCGTGGCCAGTTTCCCGTGGCTGGAGGCCCCGCCCCCTAGGTCCTGGGAACCAACCTGCAAAACACACACAGGGTGTCCTGGAGATGACGCGGGGACTTCCAGGGCCCGACTCCTGTGAGTCACAGCCCCGCAGCTGCTGTGCCACCCCCACCCTGACTCATGCCCCTTCCCAGCAGCTCCTCCCAGGCCCCCCACGTCCTTCCCACATCCGCAGGGAGTGCCTGGACTCTCCAGGCTCCAGACCCACCTGGGGAGCCCCTCACCTGCCCACCAGCCCCTGAGCAGCCCAGTGCCACAGTCACCGTGTCCAACAGCCAGGAGCCAAGCCTCAGCCCTCCAGGAGGGAAGGGATGGACAGACCCACACTTGCCGTCTTTATTTTGCACTCACCCTGGGCAGCACTGGGCAGGCAGCTCCTGCCCACAGCCAGACTGAGGAAGAACAGAGCCCTCGGCAGGCCCAGTGGGGGCTGTGCAGGGAGGGCCCCAGGATCAGCCTCACTCCCAAGCAGGGGACGCAGGCCCCGCACAGCACTGACACAGAGCCCCCCAGAGAACCCCTCCAGGAGGTTCTCTCGGCTGGGAGAGGGCTCTGGATCCCCACACACACTCCCCACTTGCAGGGCTGGGGCACAAAAACAGCCACTCCCAGCAGAGGCCCCCTCAGGTTTTTTGCATCAGCTCCCTCCCAGGGGATTAAGATGAGGCGAAGCCAGGCTGAGGTGCGGAGTGTATGTCTTCCCTCACAGGCCTCCTCGGCTCTGTCCCGAGGCTGCATCAGAATCCAGGGCCCCCGCTGGCCTTTGGGGACATGGCCTGGGTCTTCCTCAAGGCAAGATCAGCCCCAGACCACCTCCAGGGTCACGGGGCACAAGCCAGAGGGCAACCATGGCTGACTGGCCTCCTTCTCGATGGGGTGGACATGCAGCCACGGAATCTCCCAAAGGCCCCACAGGGCTGTCCCCAGGCAGTCCAAGCCAGCCTGAGCACTGGAGCCCCGATTCCCAACCAGGTCTCCCTCAGACCCCCCCCGAAAGGGCCCAGAAAGGCCACCGCAGCGCCCCATGGAAAGGCTGCCGCCAGAGGGCGCTAGCCGGGCGGCCAGACTCCCCTCCAAAACCTCCGAGGCCTACACTTTTCCAGACGTAGAGGAAAGTTTGTCTTCGAGAAAACAAAGGAAATGGAAGAACCCCAAAGCAAAGCAAACCCACCCCCCAGACGAGCAGCCAACAGGCCACTCCTCCAGCACCGGGCACCAGCCGTCCCGACGGCAGCGCGGCCGCGCCTACGTGATGTCCCTCTGCCGCGGCGGCCGGTGCACGTTCCGCACGACACACTTCACCATCCACTCGATGCCCTCGCGCACCCCTTTGCTGTGAAGACAGGGGGTGTGAGGGGGCTGGCCTTGGTCCCCAAAGCCCCTGCAGGTGCAGCTCCACTCACCCCGTGAGGGCCGAGCAGGCCTGGGTCAGGCAATCCCGCCTGCCGATCTTGCTGGTGCAGTCGCTGAAGGCCGTCTTGATGTCAGGGATTGAGAGGCACGTCTGGGGGAGGCAAGGCCATGAGGAGCAGCCCCCACGTCTGGCCCTGTCCTGGCTGTGGGCCTGGGACTCTCAGAAGGGCATATGCCCTTCACCCCAGAAAAACAGGCAGAGCTCCACGAGGGTCCCAGTGTCTCCCAGAGGCCACAGCGGTGAGGACCCTGCGCTCACCCCGAGGCTGAACGTGGCTGGTAGTGCCTGGGACAGACGTTAGACGTCCACACAGCTGCAAGGAATCCACCCCCATCCCCTTCCTGGGGGACACCATGAGGCCCGAGGTGGGGCACCGAGGGTTGACGCCTCCTGGGCAGTGGTGGAGGCAGGTCCCAGGGGCCCATACAGCTGGGAATAATGGAGGGGTGGGAGCCCTGCGTTGGGCTCACATGGCCAGGGATGATGTGGGGGGGGAGCCCTGCGTCGGTGATGGGGGCAGTCTGCAATCATGGACACTTCTGCTCACAACCACCTGCCCAGTCCTCAAAAGAGCAGCCCCTCCCCTTTCCTCTGAGGGGAGACCCCTGCCCCACACCAGGTGGCCCTCTTGTCGGCTGAGATTGTAGGGGAGGCCAGCCCTACAGGCTGGGGGCAACAGAGCTGCCCCAGAGAAGGTGGGCAGTAAAGATTCACCCTGGCCCTCTGGACGCTGCACTGCTTCTGTGGAAGCTACTCCAAGAGGACGGCAAGAATTCAGTGTGGCCAGTGCTCCAGGGGACAGCAGCACCTCAGAGGGGTCTTGAGGGGCTGCCCTGGGGGTGGGGCTGGCACAGATGCCCCCTCCAAGCGTAGCAGGAACAAGTGAGGGTCAGAGCTGACTCCCACCAGGGCCCCAGCATCACTTTTTGAGCTCTGAGTTTCATCTGGGTCTCCCCACAGCTCAGTCGTACGCTTCTGAGACATGGCCGCCTTCAGGGGAGAGGTGCCCTGCATGGCAGGAAGAGGCCTACTGGGCGCCTGCCCCGAGGTGGGAGAACCTCCAGGGCTGGCAGCAGCAGGTCCGGAGAGGAACCAGGCTTGGGAAGCTGCCGGGGGCAGGGCGGGCCTTGAGAATGGCTCTGTGCCCCTGGGCGGTCACTGGGCCTGGGCCTGGGGTGTCTGGGTGCACACACTGCTCCCCTTGCTGTGGGGGAGTCTGGGGACTTGGGAAGCTGCTGCAGGAGACGGGGTGGGGCTCACCTCCACATCCTGCTTGTTGGCCAGCACCAAGACAGGGACACCGCACAGCGCCTCGCTGGTCACCACCTTCTCTGGGGAGGGCAGGAGAGGCAGCACCTCACACCCGGCATCCTGCCTCTGACTGCCCTGGGGCCCACAGCCGTGGACGCCTACAGCTGCTCCCTCTGCCCCCCATTGCCCATGAGGCAGGAGCGCTTCTGACCACACACTGAGCCAGCCCCAGTTACAGAGCTGCCCAAGCTGGACCTGCCCCCACTCACCATCCACCCCTCCCAGAGCAGCCAGGCCGCACTCACCGAACGCCTGCTTGGACTCGGCCAGCCTCTCCTCGTCGGTGGAGTCAATGACGTAGATGACGCCGTGACACTCTGCATAATACTGGGAGGAAGCAGGAGTTGGGGCTCAGTCCCCACCCTGCCAAGGGCCAGGCCTGTGCCATGGCCACTGTGGGGGGCTCACATGAGGAATGGGCAAAAGAGCAGCTCCCGCTTGCAAGACCCTTCTGGGATGCATTCCGGGGTTGTGGGGAAATCTGGTGGAGGTGCCCCCAGGCACTGTTCCTAAGAACCTGCCTGCAACCTTTGGCCTGATGGTGGCCAGAGAAAAAGGTGAAAGACAGGGATTGGGCCAGGCATGGTAGCTCACAATTATCCCAACACTTTAGGGGGCAGAAGCAGGAGGATCACCTGAGCCCAGTTCACGGCCAACCTGGGCAATGTAGTGAGACTTCGTCTCTACAAAAGCTTATGGTAATGTGCGCCTGTAGTCCTAGCTACTTGGGAGCCTGAGGTGGGAGAATGGCTTGAGCCTGGGAGGTTGAGGCTGTAGTGAGCTCTGATCATGCCACTGTGCTCCAGCCTGGGTGAGAATGAGAGACCCTATCTCAAAAAAAAGATAGGGTTTGGGGGCTGGAGGAACACAAACCACAACCTGGCCTGTCGAGGGAGTGCACCTGTGGGGCTCCGTGCCAGCACCTCGTGCGGGGAGGGATTGTGGCCATGCGGATGACAACACTGACCAGCGCCATCTACGAGGCGAGCCCTCCCTGCCAGGACAGGGCCAGAGTCACTGAACTCAAGACTTCTGCAGGCTGGGCTGGTCAGTCCTGGGCTCGCTGGCGACACTGCTGGGCAAGACAGGGCACAGACCCTGCGGCCTCAGGTACGAGTGCCGAGCCCCGGACCAGATGAGTGCACCTCTGTCGGAATCAGAAAATAATACAGGAAACTCCGCGTCCACGTGGAGCAAACAGCTCACATTTGCCACTTTGCCTCCAGGCTGTGCCAGCTCTCCTGCCTGGGCATGAGGTCCCAGAGACCTGGAACTGGATGCTGACCAGGTAGGACAAGCTGGTGGTCAGTGTGTTAAGACACACATACCCCTGAGAGCGTGACAAGTCAGGAGGCACCGCCCAACTCTCCGAAATCCTTAGGGTGTCCGAGCAGGGAGTACCAGGCAACCCCATCCCAGTGCCAGACAAGCTTGTGCACCTGCACTTCTCACAGTGGAGAAAGAAGCCCAAGGCCAGGCGTCCTCCAGGGTTCTGCAGGCAGCGAGGCACCCCCACACCCCCAGGAACTTCTCTGGCCTACAGGCAGGTGCCACACACAGGCCACCAGCCCCACAGGGGACCCTGCAGTGTGGAGACTGTCTGCTGCTGACACCCAGGAGCAGGCGGACCCTGAGGCGGAGACCTCTGCGGCGGGAGGGGCGGCTCTGTGGAGGCTGCAGCAAGCCCAGTGAGAGAATCCCCACGTGGCCCCCGGGGCTTCTGAACAGGGTGGCAGAAGGTTCATGTGCAACCGGGTCCTGGACCATGGGACCACGTGCGTGGTCAGAGCCACCCATCACACCTACCAGGCACAAGGCACACAGCCCAGCAGGGCTGCAGTGAGACGGGAGTGGCACCTCAGGGCTGAGTGCAGGCAGGACCTAGAGCCCCATGCCCCAGTGGAGGCGTCACAGCAGTGGTCACTGTGTGGTACCCCACAACGAGGGCAAGAGGGAAATGTCCAAGCGTGGCTCCTGGCTGGCCAGCTGACCCCAGCGGAGCAATCAGAGGGACTGTGGGTCTGAGTGTTTCTCCCCAGCAGCAATGGGAGCTCCCCAACTGCCAAGTGCCAGCCAGCCTGAGAGACTAGTGTCACAGCAAAGAACCCAGGAGCTGAGGTCCTGGCACATGCCACACGTGGACACCGGCCCGGGGTCCAGCCCCAGGACGAGGCCAATTCCCAATGATAGCCCTTTCGCTCTGCACAAGGATGCAGGATACACGAACCGGGTGGGAGCAGAGCCCTTCCGCTCTGCACAAGGATGCAGGATGCAGGAACCGGGGTGGGAGCAGAGACCTCCCTTCTGGTCCCTCCTGGGGGGTCTCTGCTGCTGATCCTCCCAGCTCTGAGCTCAGCAGGGTCAGGCGTCCCAGCCACTAGAGCAGCACATACTCAGCTGACACGCTGAACGATGAGCCACAGCTGCCTCACGGGCATGAAATGCACCTCATATCTAGGAGACCCTGGTGGGCAGGAGACGGGGCTGCTATCCCACAGCTGGGGACCCAGAGAGCCACTGGCCCCACCAAGGTGGCGTCTGGAGAAGGACTCAGACTACCAGGAAATCACACCCCAGCAGAAGTGGTAGTGAATTGGGGGGACACTCAAGGAAGAATGCAGCCCTAAGACCAGCAGCAAGGATGAGCTATAGTGGCCCCCTTAAGTCTCCCTCTTCCAGTTTCCCCTTAAGAGAGACCCTCGGGACCTTGGAGGGGCCCGTCTCCGATGTGGAAGTGTGGGTCCATGCAAGGCTGCGGCTGTGGCCAGTGCAGGCGTCTGTGGCCCCAGTGTATTCTTGCTTCATGCTGGATAACACTGTACCAGCGGATGGCCTCGTTCTGGTTTCTGTGGGACCCACTCTGGCTGCAAAGAGCCATGCTGCCAGGTCACACCTGCCCAGGGCAGCCCACGCTGGAGACCCACCGGGCCGTGGCGTGAAGTCCCGGCCAGCCTGGCCCCACATGGCCCAGCACAGCCAGTTCTCCTCCAGGGCTCCCTGCTGGGCCAACCACAGCTCCGCGGATCCTGCTGCCTGAATCGACCTCTCCTCTCCCATCCTTGCTGCCTTCCTGATACTGACCCCCAATATGCATCCTGTACCTCAACCTGTCTCGGCATCTGTGCCTGAGACACTGGCCTGTGACAAGATCATCATCATCTTTGTCCCTCCCCAAGCACGCTGGGCACTGGACCCAGGCTCTGACTCAGCTTGTCCCATCTGACTACAGTGGACCTACAGGATCTATCAGAGATCACTTGGCCATGGGAGAAATGACCTCTTGGCTAGAAGTCACGGCAGGAGGGGACACTTCGGTGGGGCCTAGGCAAGAGGAACTGGGATCAAAAAGGAGATCAGGACCTGGGCATTCAACTCTAGAGCTGGCGGCTGGCAAGCATCAGGGCAGCCAAGGCACCGGGGCCGCCCCACACCCACTGTGCCAGCCTAGGGCAGGGAACCCCAGGAAGCCACAGGCTCTGCCCTGCTCAGTGCTGGCCTCAGTGCCTGGCCCAGGCTGAGAAGGAGAGAAACTGTAGTCTGGGGGGTGTGGGGGAGGGGCACCACACTGGGATCTCAGAAAAGCCCAAAACCTGCGTCAAACGAGGAGACCGCTGCTGCAGGACCCTGAGGGGTCTTCTGGTGACCACGGAAGAACGAATGTTAAGCTAGACCTGAGGTAACCCCATCGGGGAGAGGCAGCCGTCGTGCCTTCCCCACATCTGGCTGGTCTTTGCCATTTCTGTGTCCTGGTGGTGAGCAGCAAGATGTCTGAGCTGGAAGGAGACACTCGCTTTGGGGGAGTGCAGGGTCCCCGGGTCCCCACACTTTGTCTTGTCCTGACTGAGAAAGAAACAGACTGCCCTGACCTCTCTGACCTGGCCAATGAGGTTTCCCTTGGGCTCAAACCCAAGCCAGGGCTTGAACATTCCGACACTTGTAAGATGTTTAGGTTGTTAACATAATGTTCAGGTTTCAAAACATTGAAACAAATTAGCCCCAGCCCTGAACCCAATTCCTTAAATTTTCGTTTAAACGCCACACCCTGCTCTCCCAACTTCGGACAGAACCAGTGAGCACGCCCTTCCCTTTGCTGGTCACCTGAGGATGCTGCACTCTGTCAACAGGTTCCCCTAACGCGTGCCCTGACCTGAGGATGCCCCAGTCTGTCAACAGGTTCCCCTAACGCGTGCCCTGACCTGAGGATGCCCACTCTGTCAACAAGTTCCCTAATACATGCTCTGATCTGATCGCCTTGGCGTTTAGTGATTCTTTCCTTGGAATCTCCACTAGCCCCATCGCAGGGAACTCCCAAGTAGGAAACTCCCCTACCACCACTTTTGGGGCAACTTTAGCTAAGGGTTCGGCTGGGACAAAGCAGGGAGCCACTCGGGAACCTGGGACAGGACCAGAGAGAAACCCCCAGGGACAAAGTGGGTAATGAAAGTTGCTGAGGAACGGCCCAAAGGGTGCCCTCTGGAAAGAAATGGCACTGAAGGGCTGGAGGGGGGGTGGTCCTGACCAGGGAGTCTTACCTTGTCCCACAAAGACTGCAGCTCTTCCTGCCCTCCTAAGTCCCAGAACATGAGCCGAGCCTTTCCCACATCCACAGTGCCAACTGGGGAGAGGAGGAAACAGGCAAGGCTCGTGACCTTGGTCCTCGACACACCCAGTCCCAGCTCTCCCGGGGGATGGAGCAAACCATGCTGGTGCCACTCAGATGAGACTTGAGAGGGGACTGACAGGGCTGTGGCCAAGGGCTAGCTGGACTGTGAACGTCACAGCATCCTCAAGGCCCCAAACCCACAGCCTGCTATTTAGACCCCTTACTGTTTAGACCCCTTACTGTTTAGACCCACGGTGGTGGTGATTTTGGATAGACTCATTCCCTTGTAGTTCTTGTTAAACCGGGTTTTTGACTGCTCCAGGAAGGTCTGAGGAGAGAGGGAGAGGAAGACACATCAAATAGGGGCTACACTGGCTTCCCAAATATCCTTCCTCAGGCCTGTTCCTTAAGAGAGAAAAACAGAAACAAAGCAACACTCTGCTCTTCAGGAAGCTGGTGGTGACAATCCTGTCGTCTCAGGTGAAATGTGGCTTCCATCTGGGTAGTGAACATGCAGCTGACAGCACAAAACCGAGGCGGGGGCCACCCGGCCGTGGGAAAGGTGCGGGCAAGGGAGTGGGCACTCACCGTCTTCCCAGCATTGTCCAGGCCCAGGATCAGGATGCAGTACTCGTCCTTCTGAAACATGTACTTGTACAAGCCCGACAGCAGCGTGTACATCCTGCCCTGGGCGCCCCAACATGTGTCAGTGTGCAGCCAGAACGCAGCTCCCTCCCCCGGCTTCTCCACGGTGGGCAGTGGCGCCCCGCGTCCAGCTGGCCGCTCAGGACGAGAGCCTGGGGGCCATTCCCGACTCTCCCTCCTCCACCTCACCCCTGCACCTCCTCCCAGGCCGGCCGCCACTCCGTCCTTCCGCTCACAGCAATGACTGCGACCTTTCCGAACCCGCAGCGGCTCCGGTCCCCCCTGCTCGCGGGACCACCCCGCCGGGTGTTCACGGCGAGCTCCGCTGCGCTCCCGCCCTCCCCCGAGGTTTCGCTCCCACGCTTCACGCGCGCGGAACGGGGACACACTCGCGGCAGCCCCGCCTGGGCCCCCGCGCCCCACCCGGGAGCAGCGAGCCGCCGGCGCGCTCCCCAGGAGCTCCCCAGGGACGCCCCATCAACCCGTTTCTTAAAACGGGGACGGCCAGCGGGGAGCGGACTACAGGGCGGGTGCGCAGCGGCCCGGCTGCTCCCGGAGGCGGCGCGCGGCGGGCAGGGAACGACTCCCGCGGAGGAAGAACCCGCGTCGGGGACCCCGGCTACGGCCGCCAGGTTGGAGGCTCGCCGACAAGCAGCCAAAGCTGGTTCCTGTCACACCTGCGTCCCACCTCCAGCTCTGGGCCGCCCCTCGGGCCTCGCGCCCCACCGCATAGCCTGCGGCCTACCTGCGACCGCCGCGACCTCGGAGCCGCCGCTGCTGACCCCCGCTGACCTCCGCTGACCCCGCGCTAACCCCGCGCGGCGCCTGACGGGACGAGAGCCGGCCTCAGGGAAGGACCTGAAACGCGTCCCGGCGGCCTCCGCGCTCCGCTTCCCGGCTGCCCCCGCGCGCCAGGCACTTCCGGAAGTGGCGGCGCTCGGGAGGAAGTGCTGGTCGGCGGCGGGGACGAAAGGGGGGCGCCGGGCCGCTCTAGCCGGTGAGGCCGGCGGGCTCTCTATGGCGGCGGCTGGGAAACCGCGCGGGGGAGGTTCCCTGCCCGGGGAGAGGGGACCGCGGTTTGCGGGGACGCGGCCTTGGCCAGACTGCAGAGACGCCGGGCGCGGGGGCGGGGCCGGCCTGGAAGGCAGCGGGCGCGGCGGGTGGGCTCGGCGGAGGGCCGGGCGGCGGGGCGCCCCGCGGGGAGGGGTCTCCGGAGTGACGCGGGACCCGGCTAGCGGCGAGCCCAGGGCGGCTCGGAAGGGAAGCGCGGAGCCTGAGCGAGGGTACCCGGTCTGCGACCTCTGCGCTGGGAGCTGTGCCTCTGAGCCGGTGTCTCCCCGAGGGAAAGGGGACGTGCCCGTGCCCTCCCGCAGTCTGTGGGGCCGGTCCCGAGACGCGGGGCTCACCTGGCTTCTCTTCTCGCAGCCCTGGTCCAGCGCCTCCCTCTCTCAGCATGGACGAGGAGAGCCTGGAGTCGGCCTTGCAGACCTACCGTGCGCAGCTGCAGCAGGTGGAGCTGGCCCTGGGCGCCGGCCTGGATTCGTCTGAGCAGGCGGACCTGCGCCAGCTGCAGGGGGACCTGAAGGAGCTCATCGAGCTCACCGAGGCCAGCCTGGTGTCTGTCAGGAAGAGCAAGTTGCTGGCCGCGCTGGACGAAGAGCGCACGGGCCGGGAAGATGCTGAGTACCAGGCTTTCCGGGAGGCCATCACTGAGGCGGTGGAGGCGCCAGCAGCAGCCCCTGAGTCCGGATCAGAGACCATTCCTAAAGCAGAGGCGGGGCCCGAATCTGCAGCAGGTGGGCAGGAGGAGGAAGAGGGAGAGGACGAGGAAGAGCTGAGTGGGACGAAGGTGAGCGCACCCTACTACAGCTCATGGGGCACTCTGGAGTATCACAACGCCATGGTGGTGGGAGCGGAAGAGGCGGAGGATGGTTCGGCGGGTGTCCGTGTGCTCTACCTGTACCCCACTCACAAGTCTCTGAAGCCGTGCCCGTTCTTCCTGGAGGGAAAGTGCCGCTTCAAGGAGAACTGCAGGTAAAACCCTTTGTTATCAGGATGCCAACCTTGGGGCGTAAGGGGCACGCACACAGGGTCGGGTCAGGGTGGGCCCTCCCTTTGCTTTGCAGTTTTGTCTCAGCTTCTTGGGGCAGGCATGCTTTGTGACAGCAGTGTCTGTGTTCAGGCGTCTGCGTCTTTCTTCCGGGGTAAATCAAGAAGCATAGAAGGTCGCCGGGTGCGGTGGCCCACACCTGTAATCCCAGCACTTTGGGAAGTCAAGGCGGGCAGATCACCTGAGGTCAGGAGTTCAGGACCACGCTGGTCAACATGGTGAAACCCCATCTCTGTTAAAAACACAAAATTCAACTGGTCGTGGTGGCGCGCACCTGTGGTCCTAGCTACTCAGGAGGCTGAGGCAGGAGAATTGGTTGAACCCAGGAGGCCAAGGTTGCAGTGAGCGGAAATGGAGCCGCTGTACTCCAGCCTGAGCAACAGTGCAAGGCTTATGTGGAAGAGAATAGGTCTCCAGCCTATCGCATTTTTTTTTTTTTTTGGTTGTTGTTTTAATTTTTTTGAGACAGGGTCTTACTTTGTCAACCAGGCTGGAGTGCAGTGGCGCAGTCCTGGCTTACTGCAGCCTGGACCTCCTGGGCTCAACTGATCTCCTGCCCTAGCGCCCCTAGTAATTGGGGTACAGACTCACACTACCACATCCAGCTAATTTTTGTATTTATTATTACTTGTTTATTTATTTTGAGATGGGAGCCCCTGCCTCCTGTTGCCCAGGCTGGAGCGCAGCGTCCTTTGCCTTCACTGCAAGCTCTGTTGCCTCCCGTGGTTCAAGCAATTCTCCTGCCTTCAGCCTCCCTAGTAGCTGGGATTACAGGCACTCGCCACCTCATGGCCTGGCTAATTTTGTAATTTTTTAGGTAGAGATGGGTTTCACCCGTATAGCTCTTCCGGGAGATGGTCTCATCTCCTAACCTCGCGATCCCAGCCCACCCTCAGCCTCCCAAAGTGCTGGGATTACAGGCGGAGCCACCGTGCCTGCTTTTTGGAAATAGAGTTTCTCACTCTTGTCGCCTAGGCTGGAGTGCAGTGGCATAGTCTCAGCTTACTGCAACCTCCTTCTCCCGGGTTGAAGTAATTCTCTGCCTCAGCGTCCAGAGTAGCTGGAATTACAGGTGCCCACCACCATGCCCGGCTAATTTTTTGTATTTTTAGTAGAGACAGAGATTCACCATCTTGGCCAGGCTGATCTTGAACTCCTGACCTCATGATCTACCCGCCTCAGTCTCCCAAAATGCTGGGATTACAGACATGAGCCATCACGCCTGGCTAATTTTTGTAGTTTTAGTAGAGGTGGGGTTTTGTCATGTCGTCCAGGCTGGTTTCACGCTCCTGAGCTCAAGTGATCCACCTGCCCTGGCCTCCCAAAGTGCTGAGATCACAGGCATGAGCCACTGCGCCCGGCCCTGTTGTTAGTTTTATTCTCTAGAGTTCAACTTGAAAATTTTACTTTTTTTTTTTTTTTGGGGACGGAGTCTCGCTCTGTCACCCAGGCTGGAGTGCAGTGGCTTGATCTCAGCTCACTGCAAGCTCCGCCTCCCGGGTTCACACCATTCTCCTGCCTCAGCCTCCCGAGTAGCTGGGACTACAGGCGCCCGCCACCTCGCCCAGCTAATTTTTTAAATATTTTTAGTAGAGACGGGGTTTCACTGTGTTAGCCGGGATGGTCTCGATCTCCTGAGCTGGTGATCCGCCCGTCTCGGCCTCCCAAAGTGCTGGGATTACAGGCATGAGCCACCGCGCCCGGCCTGAAAATTTTACTTTTATGGAGATTTTCAAACATACCCCAAATTAGAGAGCTTAGCATAATCACTGCCCACGGTCCATCATCCACGGTCCATCATCCAGTGTCCTCATTGATTAACATTTTGCTAGTCTTGTTTTGTCTCTTCTCCCTGTTCTACTTTTTTCTTTCCTGGACCATTTTAAAGCAAATTTCAGAAGTTACTGGGTTTTTCCAACTATGAATAGTTCAGAGTGTATCGTTAATCTAACTGATTAGGAAATCACTTAAAAAGTAACTTTTTGGAAGTCCAAGTCGATGTGAGGACAAAAAAGAGTAACTTCCATGTTATAATAGGTAATAGTATTACATTAAATGGTAACACATTTAATGGTAATACCTCTTCCATATTCAAATATCCACAATTATTACTGTGATGTTTCTATTTCTGTAAGTGCATAACTTTATTTTTGTTCCTTTTTACTTTCCTCTTAGAAGAAATATTTATCAAGCCTTCTAGTAGGTAATTTTCTTTTTTAGCCAATAGTTCAGGCTGACCACGTAACATCCCTAATTCTAGTTCTTTGAGTATCTTCCTCTTTTTTCTTTTGAAACCGGATCTCGCTGCTCTGTCACCCATGCTGGAGTGCAGTGGCACAATCTTGGCTCACTGCAGTCTCTGCCTCCCTGGCCCAAGCCATCCTCCCACCTCAGCCTCCCCAATAGCTGATACTCCAGGCGTGTACTGCCACGCCTAGCTAATTTTTGTATTTTTTGTAGAGATGGGATTTCACCATGTTGCCCAGGCTGGTCTCGAATTCCTGATCCCCTTGATGAGAGATCTGACACATCCCTATGATGCTTCCTCTGGGCCAGGCATTGCTCCAAGAATTTCATACACATTCATTCATCTGTGCAACAGCCCCGTAGGTAGGCCCTGCAGTCACACCATTTGACAGGGGAGGAAACAGGAATAGAAGAACTGAGTGGCTCAAGGCTTCAAGGCTCAGAGGGCTCCGGTTGCCCCCCGCCCTCGTTCCATCCCCTGCTCCACCCGGTGCTGCTTGCCGTGTCAGCATCAGGCCTGATCTGAAGGCTTCTGGAGCATCTTACAGACACCCACCTTGCCACCATTCAGGACTGATAAGTTCTCTTGGATTTGTGTTGGACTTTTTTTTTTTTTTTTTTTTTTTTGAGATGGAGTCTCGCTCTGTCGCCCAGGCTGGAGTGCAGTGGCCGGATCTCAGCTCACTGCAAGCTCCGCCTCCTGGGTTCACGCCATTCTCCCGCCTCAGCCTCCCGAGTAGCTGGGACCACAGGCGCCCGCCACCTCGCCCGGCTAATTTTTTGTGTTTTTAGCAGAGACGGGGTTTCACTGCAGTTAGCCAGCATGGTCTCGACCTCTGACCTCGCGGATCCGGCCTCTCTGTCTCGCCTCCCAGATTACAGGTTTGGAGCCCACCACGCCTTTTGTATTTTGAGTCTCGGCTTGCCTCTCTAGGTTGCAGCGGCCGATCCCAGCTCACTGTAAAGCTCCCAGCCTCCCCGGTTCCTGCTACCATTCTCCAAGTCTCTGCCTCCCAGTATTGGACTCAGGCTACGACCTCACCAAGGCTAGTTTTTTTGTATTTTGCAGAGATTGCCTCACCCTGTTAGCTTAGGATACAACCTCGATCTCCCCACCTCTGGATCCTCACCTGCCTCGGGCCTCCCAAAGTGCTGGGATTACAGATGTGAGCCACCGCGACCCCGCCCTAGGATTTCTTTTTCTTTTTTTTTTTTTTTTTTTTTTTTTTGAGATGGGAGTTCCTGCCTGTTTAGGCAGGTGTAGCTTGGTCCTGCCTCTACACTCTGCAAGCTCCGCCTGTCTTCACGCTTTATTCTCCCCCAGCCTCCTCAGTAGTTGGGATTCAGCCACTCTACTCAAGCGTTTTTGTATTTTTAGTAGAGACGGGTTTCACCGTGAAAGTAGCTAGATGGTCTCTTCGACTGACCTCGTGATCCACCCGCCTCGGCCTCCCAAAGTGCTGGGATTACAGGCTTGAGCCACCGCGCCCGGCCAGGATTTCTTTATATATTCTGGATGTTCATCCCTTGTGAAGTATATAGTTTGTAGATATTTGCTCCTATTGTTTGGGTTGTCTTTTCACTCGATACAGTGTCCTTTGATGCACATTTTAAATTTTGATGCAGTTCAATTTATTGTTTCTTTATTGCCTGTGTCTTTGTCGTCAGATTTAAGAAACCATCGCCTCATCCATACATATGAGGATTTTCACCTATGTTTTCTTCTAAGAGTTCTGTAGTTTTAGCTGTTAAATTTAGGTCTTTGATCCATATTGAGTTAATTTTTGTATATGTTATTAGGTGAGGGTCCACTTCATTCTTTTTTTTTTTTTTTTTGAGACAGAGTCTCGCTCTGTCGCCCAGGCTGAAGGGCAGTGGCGCGATCTCTGCTCACTGCAACCTCCGTCACCTCCCAGGTTCATGCCATTCTCCTGCCTCAGCCTCCCAAGAAGCTGGGACTACAGGCACCCACCACAACTCCTGGCTAATTTTTTTGTATTTTTAGTAGAGACGGGGTTTCACCGTGTTTGCCAGGATGCTCTCGATCTCCTGACCTCGTGATCTGCCCGCTTTGGCCTCCCAAAGTGCTGGGATTACAGGCGTGAGCCACCGTGCCCAGCCCCACTTCATTCTTTTGCATGGAGATTTCCAGTTTTCCCAGCACCATTTGTTGAAAAGAATGCTTTTTCTCCACTGAATGGTCTTGACTGCCTTATCCAAAATCAATTGGCCATACGTATATGGGTTTATTTGTGAGCTCTCTCTTCCCTTCCATTGGTATATGTGTCTCATGCCAGTACCACACTGTTTTGATTATTATAGCTTTGTAATAAGTTTTAAACTCAGGAAGTAGTAGTTATTCACCATTTGCTCTCTTTTTCAAGAGTGTTTTGTTTCTGGATCCTTTGCAATTTCATATGAATTTTAGGATCGGATTGTCCAATTCTGCATAAAAGACAGTTTGAATTTTGATATGGATTGCACAGAATGTGTAGATCTGTTTGGGGCATATTGCCATCTTTACAACATTAAGCCTTCTGGCTGGGCATGGCAGCTCACGCCTATAATCCCAGTACTTTGGGAGGCTGAGGCAGGCATATCACTTGAGGTCAGGAATTCAAGACCAGCCTGGCCAATGTGGTGAAACCCCATCTCTACTAAAAATAAAAAACAAATTACTTGGAGGTAGTGCACACCTGTAATCCCTGCTACACGAGAGGGTGAGGCAGGAGAATCGCTTAAACCTAGGAGGAGGAGGTTGCAGTGAGTTGAGATCATGCCACTGCACTCCAGCCTGGGCAACAGAGCGAGACTCCATCTTTTTTTTTTTTGAGAGGGAGTCTCACTCTGTCGCCCAGGCTGGAGTGCAGTGGCCAGATCTCAGCTCACTGCAAGCTCCACCTCTCGGGTTTACGCCATTCTCCTGCCTCAGCCTCCAGAGTAGCTGGGACTACAGGCACCCGCCACCTCGCCCGGCTAGTTTTTTGTATTGCAAGACTCCATCTTAAACAACAACAGTAACAAAAGAAAAAAACAATATTAAGTCTTCCAATTCATGAACAAAGGATCTGTCCATTTATTTAGGTCTTTAATTTCTTTCAACAGTGTTTTGTACTGTACAAGTCTTGCACATTCTTGGTTAAATAAGTATTATTTTTGATGCTTCTCTAAGGAATTGTTTTTGTTTTCCTTTTTTTTTTTTTTTGAGACAGAGTCTTGCTCTGTCACCCAATCTGGAATGCAATGGCACAATCTCGACTCACTGCAACCTCCACCTCCTGGGTTCAAGCAATTCTCCTACCTCAGCCTCCCAAGTAGCTGGGACTACAGGCGCCTGCCACCACGCCCGGCTAATTTTTTGTATTTTTAGTAGAGACAGGATTTCACCATGTAGCCAGGATGGTCTTGAACTCTTGACCTCAGGTGATCCGCCTGCCTCGGCCTCCCAAAGTGCTGGTATTACAGACTTGAACCATCGCGCCCGGCCGTTTTTTTTTTAAAGATAGGGTCTTGTTCTGTCGCCCAGGCTGGAGGGCGGTGGCATGATCATGGCTCACTGCAACCTCAAATTCCTGGGCTCAGGGGATCCTCCTACCTCATCCTCCTGAGTAGGTGAGACTACAGGTGTGAGCCACCATGCCCAGCTAATTTTTTAATTTTTCTGTAGAGGTAGAGTCCTGCTTTGCTGCCTAGACTGGTCTTAAACTCCAGGGCTCAAGCAATCCTGCCTCAGCCTCCCAAAGTGCTGAGATTACAGGGGTGAGTCACTGCACTGCACGCAGCTGTGTTGGTTTTTTTCAAATGCTTTTTTGCTTTAGATGATCATGTGTGGTTTTTTTCCTTTCATTCTGTTAATGTAGTATATTAATTGGTTTTCGTATGTTGAACCATCCTTGAATTCCTCAGATAAATCACCCATAGTCATGGTATATTATCTTTTTATTATTTTTGTAGAGATGAGATTTCACTCTGTTGCCCAAGCTGGTCTCGAACTCCTGAGCTAAAGTGATCCTCCTGCCTCAGCCTCCCAAAGCACTGGGATTATAGGCATGAGCCACCTGGCCCTATCTATTTGCTTTTTTTTTTTTTTTTTTTTTTTTAATGAGACGGAGTTTCACTGTGTTGCCCAGGCTGGAGTGAGTGGCACGATCTCAGCTCACTGCAACTTCCACTCCCGGGTTCAAGCGATTCTCTTGCCTCAGTCTCCTGAGTAGCTGGGACTACAGGTGCCCGCCACTACACCCAGCTAAATTTTTGTATTTTTAGTAGAGATAGTGTTTCACCATGTTGGACAGGCTGGTCTTGAACTCCTGACCTCATGGTTTGCCCACCTCAGCCTCCCAAAGTGCTGGGATTACAGGTGCGAGCCACCGCACCCAGCCTTATCTTTTTAACAGTTAAAAGTTTAAGGCTTTACCATGTAATAACATTACTGGATTTGATTTGCTGCTGTTTTGTTGAGGGTATTTGCATCTGTATTCATAAGGGATATTGGTCTGTAGTTTTCTTTTCTTGACACGTCTTTGTGTAGCTTTGATGTCAGCATAATACTGGTCTCATGGAATGAGTTAGGAAGTATTCTTTATATTGTGGGAAGAGGTGAAAAGGGATTGGTGTTAATTCTTCTTAAAATGTTTGATAGAATTCAACAGTGAAATGATATATACGATCACATATATATATAGAGAGAGAGATGGACTTTTCTTTTGTTGGAAGTTTATTGACCATTGATTCAGTTTCTTTATATGAAATTGACTTGTTTTTTGGAAGCTAAAAAGTACAATAACTGTAGTGAAAGTTTCTGAACTTTTTGTTCATTGGAAGTTTTTTGACTGCTGATTCTTTATTTGTTTTAGGTTTATTCAGATTTTCTGTTTCTTCTTGAGTCAGTTTGGTCTCGTTCTGTTGCCCAGGCTGAAGTGCAGTGGCGCCATCTTGGCTCACTGCAACTTCTACCTCCCGAGTTCAAGTGATTCTCCCACCTCAGCCCCCCCAGTATCTCGGACTACAGGTGCCCGCCAGCATACCTGGCTAATTTTTGTATTTTTAGTAGGGACAGGGTTTCACCATGTTGGCGAGGCTGGTCTCAAACTCCTGACCTCAGGTGATCCACCCGCCTCAGCCTCCCAAAGTGCTGGGATTACAGACATGAGCCACCGCACCTGGCCTTGAGTCAGTTTCAATAGTTTGCATGCATGTTTCTAGGAATTTGTTCATTTTGTCTTACGTTATCTAATCTGTTACCATACAATTGTTCATAGTATCCTTTTATAGCTCTAGTTATTTCTGTAAGATCAGTAGTAATAGCTCCACTTTCTCTCTTGATTTTAGCAATTTGAGTCATCTCTTTTTTTTTTTTTTTTTTGAGATGGAATCTCACTGTGTCACCCAGACTGGAGTGCAGTGGCATGATCTTGGCTCACTGCAACCTCTGCCTCCCAGGTTCAAGCAATTCTGCCTTAGCCTCCCGAGTAGCAGTGATTACAGGCATGAGTCACCATTCCCAGCTAGTTTTGTTTTGTTTTTTGTTTTCTGTTTTGTTTTGTTTTGTTTTTTTTTTTTTGAGATGGAGTCTCTTTCTGTCTCCCAGGCTGGAGTGCAGTGGTGCAATCTCGCTCATTGCAACCTCCGCTCCCTGGATTCCAGCAATTCTCCTGCCTCAGCCTCCCGAGTAGCTGGAACTATAGGTGTCACCACCATGCCCAGCTGATATTTGTATTTTTAGTAGAGACGGGATTTCACCATGTTGGCTAGGCTGATCTTGGACTCCCTACCTCAGGTGATCTGCCCACCTCGGCCTCCCAAAGTGCTGGGATTACAGGCATGAGCCACCACGCATGGCCTGTTTTTTCTTCTTGGTCAGTTTTTCTAAAGATTTGTCAATTTTGTTGATCTTTTTTGTTGCTGATCTCTATTGTTTTCCCATTTTGTTTCATTTATTTCCATTTTAACCTTTGCTTCCTTTTTTCTGCTGGTTTGGGTTTAATTTGCTCTTCTTTTCCCTAATTCTTTAAGGTGCGTCGTTAAGTTATTGATTTGAGATGTCTCTTTTTTCTTCTCTTTTTTTTTTTTTTTTTTTTTGCTGTTGAGACGGAGTCTCCCTCTGTCACCCAGACTGGAGGGCAGTGGCGTGATCTCAGCTCACTGCAGCCTCTGCCTCCCGGGTTCACACCATTCTCCTACCTCAGCCTCCCAAGTAGATGTTTCTTGGCCAAGGTGTTTCTTTTTGAATGTAAGCATTTACTGCTACAGATTTCCCTCTAAACACTGCTTTCACTGCATTCCATAGACTTTTTGTTTGTTGTTGTTTTGTTTTTTTGTTGCTGTTTTGTTGTTTGAGACAGTCTCACTTTGTTGCTGTTCGGAGAGCAGTGAAGTGATCATAGCTCACTGTGTAGCCTTGAACTCCTGGACTCAACCAGTCCTCCTGCCTCAGCCTCCCAAGTAACTGCGACTACAGGTGTACACCACTGCACCTAACTAATTTCTTTTATAAGTTTTTACAGAGGCCAGGCACAGTGGCTCACACCTGTAATCCCAGCACTTTGGGAGGAGGAGGCAGGCAGATCACCTGAGGTCAGGAGTTGGAGACCAGCCTGGCCAACATGATGAAACCCTGTCTCTACTAAAAGTACAAAAATTAACTAGGCATGGTGGCTCATGCCTGTAATCTCAGCTACTCAGGAGGCTGAGGCAGGAAAATCGCTTCAATCCGGGAGGCGGAGGTTGCAGGGAGCTGAGATTATGCCACTGCACTCCAGCCTGGGTGACGAGGTGACAAGAGCGAGACTCTGTCTCAAAAAAAAGAAAAAAAGAAAAGGCCAGGCACAGTGGCTCATGCCTGTAATCCCAGCACTTTGGGAGGCTGAGGCGGGTGGATCACCTGAGGTCAGGAGTTGGAGACCAGCCTGGCCAACATGATGAAACCCTGTCTCTACTAAAAATACAAAAATTAGCCGGGCGTGGTGGCGGGCGCTTGTAATCCCAGCTACTCAGGAGGCTGAGGCAGGAGAATCACTTGAACCTGGGAGGCAGAAGTTACAGTGAGCCGGGATCACGCCATTGCGCTCCAGCCTGGGTGACGAGCAAAATTCTATCTCAAAAAAAGAAGAAAAAAAAAAGTTTTTTCAGAGACAGGGTTTCACTTTGTTACCCAGGCTGGTGTCAGACTCCTGACTTCAAGCAGTCCTACTGCGTCGACCTCCCAAAGTGCTGAGATTATCGGCATGAGCCACTGCACCCTGCCACCTGGCTGTTTTGTTCTGTTGTATTTCCATTTTCATTGATCTCAAGATATCCTAATCTCCCTTTTGTTTTTTTGTTCGACTCATCGGTTATTCAAGAGTATCTTTATTTCTGCATATTTGTAAATTTTCCAAAAAAAAAAAATTTTTTTTTTTTTTTGAGAAAGAGTCTTGCTCTATCACCCAGGCTAGAGAATAGTGGTGCACAATCTTGCCTTACTGCAACCTCTGCCTCCCAGGTTCAAGTGATGCTCCCACCTCAGCCTTCCCAGTAGCTGGGATTACCAGCACGTGCCACCACATCTGGCTAATTTTTATATTTTAGTCTTACTATGTTGGTCAGACTGGTCTTGAATTCCTGACCTCAGGTGATCTGCCTGCCTTGGCCTCCTGAAGTGCTAGGATTACAGGCGTGCACCACCATCCCCCGCCCCCCAATTTTGTTTTTTTTAATAGAAGGTGTCACTGTTGCCCAGGCTGGTCTTGAACTCCTGAGCTCAAGCAATCATCCCTCCTTGGCCTCCCAAGGTGCTGAGGTTACAGGTGTGAGCCACAGTGCCTGGCCTTCTTTCAAGACTTTAAAAATGTCATCTCGGCCAGGCGCAGTGGCTCACGCCTGTAATCCCAGCACTTTGGGAGGCCAAGGTGGGCGGATCACGAGGTCAGGAGATCGAGACCACCCTGGCTAACATGGTGAAACCCCGTCTCTACTAAAAATAGAAACAATTAGCCAGGTGTGGGCTGGGCACAGTGGCTCATGCCTGTAATCCCAGCACTTTGGGAGACTGAGGTGGGCGGATCACGAGTTCAGGAGATCGAGACCACGGTGAAACCCCATCTCTACTAAAAAATACAAAAAATTAGCTGAGTGTGGTGGTGGGCGCCTGTAGTCCCAGCTACTCAAGAGGCTGAGGCGGGAGAATGGCATGAACCCGGGAGGCGGAGCTTGCAGTGAGCCGAGATCACCATGGTACTCCAGCCTGGGCGACAGAGCAAGACTCCGTCTCAAAAAAAAAAAAAAATGTCATCTCACTGCCTTCTGGCCCAGTAGTGTCTGATGAGAAATTGATTGTTAATCTTACCGAGGAACATTTGTACACTGACTGTTCACTTCTCTCTTGCTGTTCTAGGAAATTCTCTGTCTTTGGGTTTCAGCAGTTTGACTGTAATGTATCAGTGTGGATCTCCGAATTTATAAGCTACTTGGAGTTCATTGGACTTACTGGATGTGTAGATTCATGCCTTTCATTAAATTTGAAAAGTTTCAGCTACTATTCTTGGCATCTTGAAATATTAGTTTTGTTTCTTCCTGTCTGTTCGCCGCTTCTGAAACTTGCGTCATGCACGCGTTGGCGTGCCTCATGGTGTCACACAGGTCCCTTGGGCTCTGGGCATTTTTCTTACTTCTTTTTTCTTTCTGCTCCTCATTTGGGTAAATTCAGCTGACCAGTCCTCAAGTTCACTGTTTCTTTCTTCTTCCTTCTCAAATCTGCTGTTGAAGCTTCTGGTGAAATTTTCACTATAGTTATTGTGTTTTTTAGCTCCAAAATTTCTATTTGGTTTCTTTCTATAAAATTACCATTTTACTAATATTCTCTATTTGGTTAGACATGGTTCTTTTGCTTTCCTTTAGTTCATTATCCATGGTTTCCTTTATTTTTAAATTTATTTTTTTTTAGTTATTAATTTTTTTTTTGAAATGGAGTTTTACTCTTATCACCCAGGCTGGCGTGCAATGGCACAATCTCAGCTCACTGCAACCTCCGCCTCCTGGGTTCAAGCGATTCTCCTGCCTCAGCCTCCCAAGTAGCTGGGATTATAGGCATGTGCCACCCACCTAATTTTTGGTATTTTTAGTAGAAACTGGGTTTCACCACGTTGGCCAGGCTGGTTTCGAATTGCTAACCTCAGGTGATCTGCCCGCCTCGGCCTCCCAAAATGCAGGGATTACAGATGTGAGCCACTGCACCCAGCCTCTTTTTTAAGTATATTTAAGATAATTGATTTTTTTGTCTAGTCATTCAAATGTCTAGGCTTCTTCAGGAATAGTTCCTATTAATTCCTTTTTTTTAAAATTTTTTTTTAATTTTTAATTTTAATTTTTATTTATTATTATTATTTTTTGAGATGGAGTCTCTCTCTATAGCCCAGGCTGGAGTGCAATGGCTTGATCTTGGCTCACTGCAACCTCTGCCTCCTGGCTTCAAGCGATTTTCCTGCCTCAGCCTCCTGAGTAGCTGGGACTATAGGTGCGTGCCACCGCACCTGGCTAATTTTTTGTATTTTTAGTAGAGACATGGTTTTGCCATGTTAGCCAGAATGGTCTCAATCTCCTGACCTCATGATCCTCCTGCCTTGGCCTCCCAAAGTGCTGGAATTACAGGTGTGAGCCACCGTGCCCGACCTGTTTTTTGTGTGTGTGTGACAAAGTCTCCCTCTGTCACCCAGGCTGTAGTGGTGTGTAGTTGTGCAGTGGCACAACCCCGGCACACTGCAGCCTTAACCGTCCAGGCGTAAGTGATTCTCCCACCTTAGTCTCCTGAGTAGCTAGAACTACAAGCATGTGCCACCATGCCTGGTTGGTTGTGTTGTTGTTACTGTTTTAGAGACAGGGTCTTCTCCGACTGGTCTGGAACTCCTGGGCTCAAGCAGTCATCCCACCTTGGCCTCCCAAGGTGGTGAGATTACAGGTGTGAGCCACTGCACTCGGCCTGTTAATTTCTTTATTTCCGGTGAATGGGCCACACTTTCTTGTTCTTTGCACGCCTTGTAATTTTTTACTGAAACCTGCACAATTTGAAGATGATAGTGTGGTTACTTTGAAAATCGGATCCTCCGCCCTCTGCAGGGTTTATTGTTGCTGTTTGCTGTGGATTGTCGTTTCTCATTTGTTTAGTTACTTTCCTGACCTTTTTAAATAAAGACTGTATTCCGTCAGCGGTGCTTGTTTCTGTTCTGTTAGGTTAGTGGTTAGCTTGTGCTTTGAAAGAGATTTCTTTCAATGTCTATTGGCAAAAGGATAAAGAGACTGGGCACGGTGGCTCACACCTGTAATGCTAGGACTTTGGGAAGTTGGAGGCGGGTGGATCACTTGAGGTCAGGAGTTTAAGACCAGCCTAGCCAATATGGTGAAACTCTGTCTCTACTAAAAATAGAAAAATTAATCGGGCATGGTGGCATCCACCTATAGTCCCAGCTACTGGGAAGACTGAGGCAGGAGAATCGCTTGAACCCAGGACGTGGAGGTTGCAGTGAGCCAAGATGGCACCACTGCACTCCAGCCTGGGCAACAGAGTGAGACTCCGTCTCAAAAAAAAAAAAAGAAAAAAGGATACAGAGCATCTTCCATCCTTTCCAGGTTGCCTCTGTACAGGGGCGAGTCCTTCAGTGCCCGCCAGGCTGTTCACGGCTCTTCCTCACCCTTTACTTCTCGCTCACATGGAGCCTAAGGGTGAGCCAGAGGTGAAAGCTGGGGGCCGCCTGAGGTGTTTCTGAGCACCTGTCGCCCCCGCTGTGTGCATGGCGTTCTGGATTTCCAAGCATGAACAGGAGCTTTCCAAAGCCCTTAGACCTTCATGTCGCTCTTCCCAGCCTCTTCCTTCCTAGACTTTTCTGTCCACTCTTTGCCCATCTGTTGTTGTCCCTGCTCCTGCAACTTCAGGTCGTACCTGCCTTTAAATGCCTTCAGGCCGGGCGCGGTGGCTCACACCTGTTATCCCAGCACTTTGGGAGGCCAAGGCGGGTGGATTGCTTGAGGTCAGGAGTTTGAGACCAGCCTGGCCAACATGGTGAAATCCCGTCTCTAGTAAAAATACAAAAATGAGCTGGGTGTGGTGGTGGGTGCCTGTAATCCCAGCTACTTGGGAGACTGAAGCAGGAGAATTGCTTGAGCCTGGAAGGCGGAGGTTGCAGTGAGCTGAGATCATACCACTGCACTCTGGCCTGGGCGACAGAGTGAAACTCCATCTCAAAAAAAAAAAAAAAAAAGCCTTCAATAGCACCACCCTGGAGGCTGCCCCAGCCCTGAGAGAGTTTGAGGGGGTGAAACAAAGGCAAGCCCTTCAGGGAGATACTAGAAAGGTCCAAATGCATAAGCATGATTCCTTGAGAAAAGCTCTGTGTCATCCCTTCTGACACCAGCAAGCCACAGCAGAAACGCAGGTTGCCTTCCTCGTGGCCACATGTGAGCTGGTAGTAGTGGCCAAGCAGAAATACCCCAGCTGTCCTGAAATTTAGCAGGGTCTTACTTCATTGAGCAGTCATCTGGTTCGTAGACACCGGAGTTCCAGAAGAGTTTATTGTGAGGTTTTGACAGTTTAATAGAAAAAAGTTTATTGTGACAGTTTTGACAGCTGAACAGAAAAAGGTTTTTTGTGACCGTTTTGACAGCAGAATAGTTGCTTTGCTGGAGAGACAGATCCTTGAGCTGCCGACACCATCATTTGAGTGATATCCAGCTCTGTTGCTGAATTTTTAGCTATGCTGTTTTAAGTTATTTTCTTAGTGGTTGCTCTAGAGATGACAATGTGCGTCTTTAACTTACCACAATGTATTTCAGATTATTACTGACTTAACACTTAAAGGATAGCAATTTTTGTGTGTGTGTGTGTATTTCACTTCTGTCACCCAGACTAGAGTGCAATGGTGCGATCTCAGCTCGCTGCAACCTCCGCCTCCCGGGTTCAAGCAATTCTCCTGCCTCAGCCTCCCAAGTAGCTGGGATTACAGGTGCGTGCCACCACGCCCGGCTAATTTTGTATTTTTAGTAGAGACAGGGTTTCACCATGTTGGCCAGGGTGGTCTCGAACTCCTGACCTCGTGATCTGCCCACCTTGGCCTCCCAAAGTGCTGGGATTACAGGTGTGAGCAACTGCGCCGGGCCTAAGTATGGCGACGTGTCTGTAACATGGATCTACATCATGGATCTATGTCGTACTATGACATAGTTCCCCTCCATTTTCCTATAGCACCATCCCAACCTCCCTTTTCCTCTGACCTAGTTCCATCCTCCCTTCTCCTCTGACATAGCTCCATCCTCCCTTCTCCTCTCACATAGCTCCATTCCCTCTTCTCCTTCATGCATTATTGCCATATATACATTTATGTATGTTATAGCTTCAGCTCTTCAGTGTTGTAATTATTGCTTCCAAAGTATTTTGAAAGAAGTTGCCTGGAGGTAGTAGCTTATGCCTTTAACCCCAGCACTTTGCAGGGCTGAGGTGGGCAGGTCGCCTGAGCCAGAGAGTTGGAGACCAGCCTGGGCAACATCTCTACGAAACCCCATCTCTACCAAAAGTACACAAAATCAACCTGGTGTGGTGGCGTGTGCCTGCAGTCCTAGCTCTTTGGGGGAGGATCCCAGCTAAAGTGGGAAGATCGCTTGAGCCTGGGAAGTCAAGGCTGCAGTGAGCTGAGATTGTGCCACTGCTCTCCAGCCGGGTGCAGAGCTTATCTCAAAAAAGAAGAAAAGGGGCTGGGAACGGTGGCTCACGTCTGTCATCCCCCGCACTGTGGGAGGCCGAGGCGGGCGTATCGCCTGAGGTCAGAAGTTTAAGACCAGCTTGGCCAACATGGTGAAACCCGTCTCTACTAAAAATACAAAAAGTAGCCGGGCGTGGTGGCGGGCGTCTGTAATCCCAGCTACTCGGGAGGCTGAGGCAAGACAATCACTTGAACCCGGGAAGCGGAGGTTGCAGTGAGCTGAGATCACACCATTGCATTCCAGCCTAGGCGACAGAGTGAGACTCTGCCTTAAAAAAATAAAAAGAAAAGAAAAGAAATTAAAATCTGGACACCGTGGTTCATGCCTGTAATTCCAAAGCCTTGGGAGGCTGAGGCAAGAGGATCACTTGAGGCCAGGAGTTCAACACCAGCCTGGGCAACATAGCGAGACCCCATCTCTATTTTAAAAAGAAAGAAATTAAAAGAGAAAAAAGTATACTTGTAGGTTTTTGTATCCCCCATATTTTACCATTTTTGTTGCCCCTTTTTCTTTCCTGTGAATTTGAGTTACTGTCTAGTGCCATTTCCTTTTACTCTTGACGAACTTCATGTAGATTTTTTTTTTTTTTTTTTTTTTTGAGGCAAAGTCTCACTGTGTTGCCCAGGCTGGAGTGCAATAGTGTGGTCTCAGATCACTACAACCTCCACCTCCCGGGTTCAAGCAATTCTCCAGCCTCAGCCTCCTGAGTAGCTGAGACTGCAGGCACCTGCCACCACACCCAGCTAATTTTTTTGGTATTTTCAGTAGAGACAGGGTTTCACCATGTTGGCCAGGCTAGTGTTGAACTGATCTCAGGTGATCCGCCTGCCTCTGCCTCCCAAAGTACTGGGATTACAGTTGTGAGCCACTGCACCCAGCCTGGATAATTTTTAATGATTTTTTTTCTTCTGCTATCTCAAATCTGCTGTTGAGTACATCTAATTAATTTTTTTTTTTTTTTTGGAGTCCGAGTCTCGCTCTATCACCCAGGCTGGAGTACAATGGAATGATCTCAGTTTACTGCAACCTCCACCTCTCGGGTTCAAGCGATTCTCCTGCCTCACCCTCCCAAGTAGCTGGGTTTGTAGGTGTCCACCACCATGCCCAGCTAATTTTTTTTTTTTTTAGTAGAGGCAGGGTTTTACCATGTTGGCCAGGCTGGTCTCAAACCCCTGACCTCAGGTGATCCGCCCGCCTTGGCCTCTCAAAATGCTGGGATTACAGGCATGAGCCACTGCGTCCAGCCTTGTATTTTTTTTTAATAGGTTTTTTGTTTGTTTGTTTTTGAGACAGAGTCTTGCTGTCGCCCAGGCTGGAGTGCAGTGGTGCAGTCTCGGCTCACTGCAACCTCCGCCTCCCAGGCTCAAGCGATTCTTGTGCCTCAGCCTCCCCAGTAACTGGGACTACAGGTGCCCTCCACCACACCTGGCTAAATAATTTTTGTAGTTTTAGTAGAGACAGGATTTCACCATGTTGGCCAGGCTGGTCTTGAACTCCTGACTTCAGGTGATCCGCCGGCCTTGGCCTCCCAAAGTCTAGGGATTAGAGGCTTGAGCCACCGCTCCTGACCATGGCTTTAGTTTTTAGAGTAGTTTTAGGTTCATAACATAATTGAGTGGAGGATACAGAGATTTCACATATACCCCGACCCCCACACAATCACAACAGCCCCTCCCCACAACACCGTCATGCTCCTCACCAGACTGGTGTGTTTATTACAGTCCAAAAGCCTACATTGACCCATCATTGTCACCCAAGGTCCATCGTTTACATTAGGGTTGACTCTTGGTGGTGTACACTCTGTGGGTTTTGACACCTGTGTAATGACAGGCATCTACTCTTGTGGTATCAGACAGAGAAGCTGCACCACCTTACCCCTTCTCTGTACTCTACCTGTTCATCTGCCCTCCCCACTACAGTCAGTAAAAATTTCCTTTCAGTCATTGTCTTTTTTTTTTTTTGAGACGGAGTCTCGCTCTGTCGCCCAGGCTGGAGTGCAGTGGTGCGATCTCGGCTCACTGCAAGCTCTGCCTCCCGGGTTCACGCCATTCTCCCGCCTCAGCCTCCTGAGTAGCTGGGACTACAGGCGCCCGCCACCTCGCCCGGCTAGTTTTTTGTATTTTTAGTAGAGACGGGGTTTCACCGTGTTAGCCAGGATGGTCTCGATCTCCTGACCTCATGGTCTGCCTGCCTCAGCCTCCCAAAGTGCTGGGATTACAGGCGTGAGCCACCGTGCCCAGCCTCCATTTGATTTATTTTATATCATTTCTTTTTTAAGATTCCCTAGGCTGGGTGCGGTG
Organism: Papio anubis; assembly: GCF_008728515.1. NCBI lineage: Eukaryota > Metazoa > Chordata > Mammalia > Primates > Cercopithecidae > Papio > Papio anubis. Next base: position 52,194 of record NW_022162795.1, on the reverse strand, counting down.
GCTCACGCCTGTAATCCCAGCACTTTGGGAGGCCGAGGTGGGTGGATTACCTGAGGTCAGGAGTTTGAGACCAGCCTGGCCAACATAGTGAAACCCCATCTTTACTAAAAATACAAAAGTTAGCTGGGCGTGGTAGCTCACACCTGTAGTCCCAGCTATTCCGGAGGCTGAGGCCTGAGAATAGCTTGAACTTGGGAGGTGGTAGTGAGCTGAGATGATGCCACTGCACTCCAGCCTGGTTGACAGAGTAGGACTTGGTCTCAAAAAAAAAAAAAAAAGAAAAAGGATTCCCTATTTCCTAAATCATTGTCATCATATTTTCATTTAACTCTTTGAACATACTTATAGTAGCTGCTTTGAAGTCTTTGCTAAATTCAACATCTGGGCCCACTCAGAGTCAGATTATACCACTGCTTTTTTTCCTAAATATGGATCATGATTTCCTGTTTACCTGTCTTATAATTTTTTTTTGTCAAAAGTGGATATTTCAGATGATCTGTGTCTGGATTCGGAGTTGTTTTCCTGAGTCTTGTGTTCTGTTTGTTTTAGTTAAGTTGTTTGGACTTAAACTGCAATACCTGCCCACCCAGTCCTGTAGCCTCTGATATCTCTGCTCAGATTTTTAAATTCTTTTTTTTTTTTTTTTTTTTTTGAGTTAGAGTCTTGTTCTGTTGCCCAGGCTGGAGTACACTGGTGCCATCTCAGCTCACTGCAGCCTCCACCTCCCAAGTTCAACTGATTCTCCTGCCTCAGCCTCCCGAGTAGCTGGGATTACAGATGCGTGCCACCACGCCTGGCTAATTTTTTGTATTTTTAGTAGAGATGCGGTTTAACCATGTTAGCCAGGATGGTCTCAATCTCCTGACCTCATGATCCGCTTGCCTCGGCCTCCCAAAGTGCTGGGATTACAGGCGTGAGCCACCGCACGCGGCCTTAAATTCTATTTTTTACTCTGGCTTCCTAGCAATTGCTTCTGTGTTCGCATATGGTAGTGGTCAGCCATTGATTTGGGCAAGAGGGTATGTCACACACTCCTAATCCAAAGGCTCCCCACCACCCTGTGGGGTTTCAGAGCACGCTAGGAGTTCAGCCAGCTCCTCTCTCTTCGCTTTCACTTTCCCCTGGCCTCTCTTGGAGCTCCCAACACCTGCAGTGGTTTCCTCAAGAGCCAGGCCCTTCTTGGGAGAGCTGAGCCCTTCTGTGGCTCTCTGATTTTCAGAGTCTTCCTGTTAAGTATCTGGCTGGCCCAGTGCTCACTCCAGCTGGGATCACAACCCCAGATGATCAGGGCTGTCAGTTTTCTTTGTGTTTATCGAGTCACCACTTTTAACTACGAGGTCTGGGTTTTGCCTTCTGTCCCACATCCACCTCTGCTGGTGTTGGGTTTTGCAGCCAGCCCTGACCTGGTAAAACACTCAGGTTTGCTGACTCAGGAGTAGGAGCCAGTGGCAGCCCCAGGTGCAAAGGCTGCAGACTTCCCAGTGTTCTGACCCAAGGCCCAGCGTTTTTCAAGAAGGATCTCTTCTCAGTGAGTTCTCAGCTTGGGTCAGTTTCCCGAACTCTGAAAAGTTCTGAATCAGTGAGTTTTGATAATTTTGTCTAGTTTTAGATGTTTTTTTGAGACTGAGTTTCACTTCGTCACCCAGGCTGAAGTGCAGTGGTGTGATCTCAGCTCACTGCAACGTCCGCCTTTTGGGTTCAAGTGATTCTCCTGCCTCGGCCTCCCGAGCAGCTATAATTATAGGTGTGCGCCATTACACCTGGCTCATTTTCAAATTTTTGGTAGAAGCAGGGTTTCACCATGTTGGCCAGGCTGGTCTCAAACTCCTGACCTCAAGTGATCCACCCACCTCAGCCTCCCAAAGTGCTGGGATTACAGGTGTGAGCCACCGCGCCCGGCCTAGATTCGGTTCAGCGAACTCTCTACTTGGGTGTGGCTGAAACTCAGAAGCTTCTTTTAGTTTTAGATGTTGGTTGTTTTCAGGGTTAAGTCTCTACGTACTCTGGAGTGTATTTCTGTCAATGCTGTGAGGCAAGTTGGGACCTTTAATGATCTTTAATGTATGAAAACCCAGTTTTTAATTTTCTCTTATGAAATCCGGGGTCTTTCCCCCCACACCCCACCTGCGATTCTCTTATGAAATCCAAGGTCTTTCCCCCAACACCTCCCACCTGTATGCATTCTCCCGCACTTCAATTCCATTCTCTCATGAAATCCAAGGTCTTTCCCCCAACACCCCACCTGCGATTCTCCCCGCACCCCACCTGCGATTCTCTTATGAAATCCGTGGTCTTTCTCCCCACACCCCATCTGTGATGCTTCCTCTGCACACGAGGCTTTCTGTAAGAGTGGGGGCTCTCCCTGGGGGCTCTCCTTTGCTCCATTGATCAATTTGCCTATTCTTTTGGTTTTCAGTTAACTTCATGGATATGCCATTAACTCAGCTACTCTCCATGGTTAGAAATTTAGGTTATTTCCAAGTTTTTCATATTTGGTTAAGTCTTTACATGCATTCTCCTTAACAGTCATGTCGCTGAGGCGGAAGGATTACATGAGCCCAGGAGTTCAAGACCAGCCTGGCCAACATGGCAAGACCTTGTCTCAACCAAAAAATTCAAAAATTAGCTGGCATGGTGACACACTCCTCTGGTCCCAACCACGTGGGAGGCTGAGGCACGAGGATTGTTTGAGCCCAGGAGGTGGAGGTTGCAGTGAGCGCACCATGCGCTTCAGCCTGGGCAAGACAGCAAGGCTCTACTGCACACAAAAAAATCATAGAAGCACTTTCTGGGTTAAAGAGTTTACCAATTTCAAGGCTTTTAATATTGTCAAATATTCTAGAAGAGGTTTGATTAATTGATGGTATGGGTGTGTTGAAGGGGCGTATTTAATTGAATTCACTCTGGGTTTAGCCCTTTCTTTTTGAATGTGTTCTGTTTCCCTGCAGCCAGTCTCTGCTGTAGTGCATTTGAGGCCCAGTCCTGTAGCCCCTGGTTCTCCCTGGTCATTGGCAGGGCGCTGTGTGCCTGAGAGCAGTAGGCATGAGGAGGAACTGCCCAAAATCCTAGCCTGGGGAGGTGTGCGAGGCCACCTTTGTCTACCCATGAGACAAACTCCCTGTCCCACCTCCCTCTGCTCCACCCACCCGTTCCCACTGGAAACAGCCCTGGCTGCATGTCGTGGGCTGAAGGCCTGTCCTCAGTTGCTCTTGTTTGGTTTTTTTGGAGACAGTCTCACTCTGTCGTCCAGGCTGGAGTGTGGTGGCACAATCTCGGCTCACTGCAACCTCCGCCTCCTGGGTTCAAGTGATTCTTGTGCCTCAGCCTCCCGAGTAGGTGGGATTACAGGCACGGGCCACTACGCCCGGCTAATTTTTGTATTTTTAGTAGAGACGAGTTTCTCCACGTTGGTCAGGCTGGTCTTGAACTCCTGACCTCGTGATCCACCCGCCTCGGCCTCCCAAAGTGCTGGAATTACAGGCGTGAGCCACCGCGCCCGGCCGCTCAGTTGCTTTTGTGGGGTTAAAAGAAACTTCCTTTTGAAACGATGGCACGGCAGCAGTGGATGGCGGTTAGTTTTTCATGTCTTTATTTGGCAAAGTTGAAGATTGCGCTCCTGTCTGTCCCCACGTTTCCTTTTCATTCTCTCTCTCTGTGTCTTGGTTTTGGTTTTAATTTTACTGGTTCACTGATATCTGAAAGTCAAGGCACCGCTATTTCATAAGCAGGTTCTCCTAGTGTGGGGGAGGACTCAGTCATAGGAGCACATGCACACCCCCAACACCTCTGCCTTGATGAACTGGCGCTGTGGCTTCCCTGTGCGCAGAGTGAGACCGAGCTGCTGTCGCGGCCGCCACATCCGGGGATCCAGCAGGCGATGGGGATCGCCGACAGGGTATATTCTTCTGGAGCAGCCAAGTCCATCCTGAGAGAAAACGCGGCGTCTGTGTGTGATGTGAGACCGGCGTGCATGTGCATACGTAAAGCGTACAGCAGGTCCCTTTGCGTGAGTGCGTGCGTGACCTGTGTAAAAGACAGCATTACGTGTGCACAGGCACAGGCCATCCCTTGGGGTGCGTGATGATCCATGCGTGCACAGCATTACCGTGCACAGCAGGTCCTCAGGTGGGTGGTGAGGATCCCAGGTGCACATGCGGCATACTGCGTAAAGCGCATTGAGGCCATCCCGGCGTGATCGCGGCATGTGCGCACAGCATTAACGTGCAGCGTACAGTATCCGTGGCAGGAGACCGCTGCAGGCATGCGCATCATCGCAGGGCCAGGCAGGCCCTTTGTGTGTGGTGAGACTCAGGTACATGTGCATACGTGTAAAGCAATTGCTGGGTCCTTTGGGTGTGTGGACTGCATGTGTGCATAAAGGCATGTGTAGTGTAATAGTAGGCCCATGTGAGTGTGTGAGAGACTGTGTGTGCATGTGCATACGTGTGTAAAGTGTACAGTTGACCCTTGGTGTGTGTGTGTGTGAGACTGTGTGTCTGTGTATGTGTGCATGTGCATACATGTGTAAAGTGTACAGTAGGCCCTTTGTGAGAGAGACTGTGTGTGTGCATGTGCATACGTGTGTAAAGTGTACAGTTGGCCCTTGGTATCCGCGGGTTCCATAACCATCAATTCAACCAATCTCCAGTCGAAAATAATTGGGGAAGAAAAGGATGGCTGCGTCTGTACACTGTATAATAACTATTTACATGGTGTTTACATTGTATCAGGTACTGCAAGTACTCTAGGGATGATTTAAAGTATATGGGAGGATGTGCATAGGTTGTATGCAAATACTGTGTCATTGTATCTAAGGGACTTGAGCATCCTTGGGTTTTAGTGTCCACAGGGGGTTTCCTACGGATACCAAGAGACTACTGTATGTGTGTGTGCAAGTGTGAGTGTGCATACATGTATGTGCATATGTGCATGTATGTGCATGTCATGTGTGTGCATGTATGTGCATATGTGCGTGTGTGTGCATGTGTGTATATGCGTGTATGGGTGTATATGTTAGTGCATGTGACAGTCTGCGTGTGTGCGCATGTGTGTGGGTGACTGCATGTGTGGGTGAGGGCACGTTTGTGCGCGTGTGTGCATGTGTGTGCTCGTGTCGGTGAGTGCATGTGCACGTGTGTGTGAGAGGGCGTGTGTGTGCACGCATGTGTGTGGGTGAGAGTGCATGTGCACGTGTGTGTGCGCGCATGTGCGTGGGTGAGAGGGTGCTTGTGTATATCCATGTATGACTGCATATGTATTTGCATGAGTGTGTGAGTACATGTTTATAAATGAGGGTCTCTGTATGTGTATGACTACATGTGTATGTTATATGCATGTGTGTATGTGTGTACATGTGTATGTGTGTGCATGCGTATATGTGTATGTGTGTGCATGCGAGTGTAGTGTATGTGTATGTGTGTATATGCACGTGTGTACATGTGTATATGCATGTGTGCGCCTGTGTGTATGTACGTGTATGCATGTGTTAGTGCGTGTGCATGTGTGTAACAGTATGTGTACATGTGTGTATGTGCATGTATGTGTATATGTGTGCGTGTGTGTGTATACATGCATGTGTCTGGCTCCCTCAGGACAGTGCCCAGGTGGATGGGTCAGTGCTCCTGGGTTTATTTGCCCCTGGTGGCCCATGTCTGAGCCCTGCCCCCTATGGCTCTGTCTGCAGGTTCTCCCATGGGCAGGTGGTCTCTCTGGATGAGCTGCGCCCCTTCCAGGACCCAGACCTGAGCTCCCTGCAGGCCGGCTCTGCGTGTCTGGCCAAGCACCAGGATGGCCTCTGGCATGCGGCGCGCATCACCGGTGAGGCTGGCCGTGGAGGCCTCCCGGGAACACCCTCCCAGGCTCCACACGTGTTATTACTGCGTGGCTGCTCCCTGCCTCCTTTGGGATGAGTGTTGGGACTCTGGCTCTGGGCCCAAAATGAGCACATCCACCCTCAGCCTCTGCCCTGCCTTGCTCCTGATGTCCAGGGTGGTTCCCCATCAGTGGCACCTGCTGTCAAGGATGCTGACCTGCAGCTTGTCTCTGCCTCTAGATGTGGACAATGGCTACTACACAGTCAAGTTTGACTCGCTGCTGCTGAGGGAGGCCGTGGTGGAGGGGGACGGCATCCTGCCCCCACTGCGCACAGAGGCCACAGAGTCCGACTCAGACAGCGATGGCACAGGTGACTCCAGCTATGCCAGAGGTATGGCAGCAGCTGTGGAACCCAGGAGCCAGGAAGGTGGGGTCACCCTGAGAGGCTCCTGGCTTTTGAGGGCACCGACCATCTAACCAAACTATTGGAGAGAGTGGCCACAGCGAGGGCGCCAGCCGTGCCTGGGGAGGCCGTGTGGGGCAGGGGTACAGGAGTGCGAGTGAAGGGCCGGGGTAGATCCATGGTGGCCTTTGTCTTCAAGGAGCATGGGTACAACAGCTACAGTCTCACTGATGGGAGGCCACGGTCATGGCTGTGGCCATGGGAGAGGAGGCGCCCGCAGTTGCCAAGGAAGTCACAGAAAATGAACAACTGATGAGGCCTGGAGTGCAAGAGGGGCAGCTCCTCTGCGTGGCTTCTCAAACTTGGGACCTGGGTGCCTGGTGGATCCTGGCAGACAGAGGTTGTGTCCAGACAGCCAGAGTGGAAGCTTCGGGAATGGGAACTAGTGGCCGGTGGCCAGCTCTCCAGAGGGGTGTGTGTATATGCGGGAGGTCACCTGACCCAAGCATGGTGGGCTGAGTCCAGGAGGGGTCTGCATGTTGGAGGTGTACCCAGGGATCAGTGATGGTGGTTTCTGAAGCCCCAAGTCCCTGGTGAAGGAGGACCAAACCAAGGACTCTGTGAGGGCAGGTGAGGAGCTCACGGCCTTGCGAAGGTGGAGAAGGGCAAGGGCAGGAGAGGGCTGTGGAGGAGGTGCCCCGGTGCAGGAGGCCGTGGGGACTGCCATGCACTCTACCTGGTGTCACATGCCCACAGCAGCCTCAGTGACAGAGCACGGAGCCCCAGAGGTGGGGTGTTGGGGCTCTGCCCAGGATCTGAGCTCATTGGTCAGAGCCCAGGTCACCATGCATAGTCCTCTGCCCTGGCCGGCCACTGCCCTCTGTCCTTCTCTTGCAGTGGTGGGGTCGGACACTGTGGACTCCGGGACCTGCAGCTCTGCCTTTGCCGGCTGGGAGGTGCACACGCGAGGCATAGGCTCCAGACTCCTCACCAAGATGGGCTACGAGTTTGGCAAGGGTGAGTACAAGCAGCCCTGGAGAAGTGGGCAGAGGCTGCAGCATAGCCCAGGTCCCGCAGCCATCAGGTTCCCCGGGGGTCCCGCAGCCATCAGGTTCCCAGCGTCCGGCAGCCATCAGGTTCCCCGGGGGTCCTGCAGCCATCAGGTTCCCAGCGTCCGGCAGCCATCAGGTTCCCGGGGGTCCCTCAGCCATCAGGTTCCCAGCGTCCGGCAGCCATCAGGTTCCGGGGGTCCCGCAGCCATCAGGTTCCCGGGGGTCCCGCAGCCGTCACGTTCCCGGGGGTCCCGCAGCCGTCACGTTCCCAGCGTCCGGCAGCCACAGCACTGCCGTTCCTGTCTCAGGTTTGGGCCGACACGCAGATGGCCGGGTGGAGCCCATCCATGCTGTAGTGTTGCCACGAGGGAAGTCGCTGGACCAGTGTGTGGAGACACTGCAGAAGCGGACCAGGGTTGGCAAGGCTGGCACCAACAAGCCCCCCAGGTGCCGGGGAAGAGGGGCCCGGCCTGGGGGCCGCCCACCCCCTCGGAATGTGTTTGACTTCCTCAATGAAAAGCTGCAAGGCCAGGCTCCTGGGGCCCTAGAGGCCGGGGCAGCCACGGCGGGGAGGAGGAGCAAGGACATGTACCATGCCAGCAAGAGCGCCAAGCGGGCGCTGAGCCTGCGGCTCTTCCAGACCGAGGAGAAGATCGAGCGAACCCAGCGGGACATCAGGAGCATCCAGGAGGCTCTCACCCGCAACGCTGGCCGGTAGGCGTGGGGCCCGGCTCAGGGCAGAGGGAAACCCAGGGTGGCCCTGCCCCCAGGACACCTGCGGGAGGTCACCTGACCCAAGCATGTCACGCTGAGTCCAGGAGGGGTCTGCATGTTGGAGGACAGGCAGTGGGCACACGGGCAGTGGACATGGCAGCCTGGGGCTGGCGGCATGGCCGGGGACCCCACACTGACTGGTGAGCCTCTCTGCAGGCATAGTGTGGCGTCAGCCCAGCTGCAGGAGAAGCTGGCAGGAGCCCAGCGCCAGCTGGGGCAGCTCCGGGCTCAGGAAGCAGGCCTGCAGCAGGAGCAGAGGAAAGCAGACACCCACAAGAAGATGACTGAGTTCTAGAGAACCCTGCAAGCACTATGGATGAAGTGTGGGACCCCAGCACAGGCTGCCCTCAGAAAGACCAGTGTTGCCCAAGGAGGGGCCGGCCTGCTGGCCTGGGGCATGCGGACCCTGCTGAGTGGAGACGGGGCTGCAGGGTCCTGTCTGGACACTTTCTTGCCCACCTGCCAGTGTCTTGGGCATTTCCTTGGCAAGGACATTAAAGTGATTTCATCACAGTGTCATTCAGTGGAGATCAGCTGGCTGCAGGGTCTCTGGGGAGAGAAGGGTCTGTGCAGGGCTGTGGTGAGAGGCGGGCTGGGCTGGAGGGGCCTAGGAGGCTAGCATTCTCCTTTCTGTCCCTTCTCTGTCCAAGGCAGATTGGAGGCCAGGGTGCCCGCCAGGCTGCCTGACACCCACAGATGGGTGGAGCTCAGTGCTGCTCCAGCAGGCAAGACGGGCCAGCGGGCGAGACGGGTGGGAGGACTGTGGCCCACCATGTGGGGTACTCCTGGTGAGGCAGGCAGACCTGGCCCTGTGAGTTTGGGGGTTCTGTGCCAGCTCTGCTCACGTCTTCATGTGTGGAGGGGATGTGAGTTAGGCTGTCAGAACAGTGCGGGCTCGAGGCACACACGTTTCATCTAGGCTTCGGGCGGGGCGCAGCAGGTGGGTGAGGCTGCGGTGGTGGCTGCTGCCCAGGGTGGGAGGCTCAGGGGAGGCGCTCGGCAACAGGAGCAGGAAGTGATGAGGTGGGGAGCTCAGCCGAGGGCTGCACAAAGACCTTCCTCGCCTGCCCCAGACAGAGCTGAGGACCCCTGGCCGTGGGCTTGGTAAGTGCCTGGGCAGATCCCCAAGTCTCTTGGTCCCCAAGTGCCCTCCTGGGGGGCAGCTGGGGTCTGGGAGGCCTTGGGACGTGGCTGTAGCTGGGTTAGTCGGCCGGGCTGAAACCCACCCCCTGGGTCTGGGCAGACTGGCCCCAAACTCCAGAGACCACCCCTCACCCGCCAGCCGCTGCCTCTGTGCCGCGGGATGTGCTGACTATAAGGCGTCCCCCACCCCCAGAATTCTGCTAATCCCCAAGAAGGGGACAGATCCTCTGGCAGAGACAGTGGCAGACAAGAAGAGCCAGAAGTGGGGTGGGGGTATCAGCACCCCCAGCAGCTGCTGCTGCCTGCTGACCCAGCCTCCAGCTTCTCCCAGTTCTGGGCTCTGTGGCGAGTGGCTTGGGGGCGCTCCCTGACACAGGAGACCATGTCTGGGCAGAGAGTGGCTGCAGGTGGCGTCTGTGGCCTGTGGCGCACACCCAGGGCCTCCCCCCGATGCTGGTTACAATTTGGGCTACAGTGGCCACAGCTGCCCTGCCCCTCCTTGCGGCCGTGCTGGGCGTTACCATGGTCACCTGCAGGGACACCAAGGGGCCAGGCAGAGCAGCCCTTGCTCACCTCACCTCACCGGGAGCCCCCGCCAGAAGGGAAGGTGGGCACCTCTGGGAGGAAGGGACTGCCAGGCCTTGGGGCTTCCTGTGCTGAGTCAGAGCAGGAGCGGGAGACGCAGGAGCTCCGCAGCCGCGGGAGGTGCAGATTTGGCGCTGCCAAGTGGCGTAGGTCCCCTTGGCCAGCACCCAGTGCCCCTTTCTTCTGCCCCCAGGGTCTTGGCTTCACAGGATGGGGCTGCCAGTGTCCTGGGCTCCTCCTGCCCTCTGGGTTCTAGGGTGCTGCGCTCTGCTCCTCTGGCTGTGGTCGCTGTGCACAGCCTGCCGCAGGTACGTCCATCAGCCCGGTTCTGTCTGGCGCCTTCCTGCGGCTGCCATTCAGCCCAGCGCCGGAAGGGGCTGGAGGCAGGTCCGCGTCCCCAGGTTTGTACGCGCCCCTGCACTGGGCCTTGGACCTGAGGCTGACGACCCCGCCCCCCACCTCTACCCCCAAGGCCTGAGGACGCTCTAGCCCCCAGGAAGAGGGTGCGGAGGCAGCGGGCGAGGCTGCAGGGCAGTGCGATGGGAGCGGAAGCGGTGAGTGCCAGGCTGTCCCGGGGACCAGGGCGGGGCCCGCAGGGGACCGACCAGCCTTCCTCGCCCCCAGTCCCTGCTGAGGCGGACCCACCTCTGCTCCCTCAGCAAGTCGGACACCAGACTGCACGAGCTGCACCGGGGCCCGCGCAGCAGCAGGGGTGAGCGGAGGGCGGGACGGGGGTGGCCGGGCGGGGCTTACTGTGCAGCGTGCCAACCCCTGGGTCAGACCCGCTCCTGCCCCCTGCCCCGAGTGAACTCTGCCCTGACCCCACCCCCAGCCCTGCGGCCTGCCAGCATGGATCTCCTGCGCCCACACTGGCTGGAGGTGTCCAGGGACATCACCGGACCGCAGGCAGCCCTCTCTGCCTTCCCGCACCAGGAGCTGCCCTGGGCTCTGCCGGCAGCTGCAGCCACCGCAAGGTGCGCTGGCCCCGAGGCCACCTATTCCAACGTGGGGCTGGCGGCCCTCCCCGGGGTCAGCTTGGCGGCCAGCCCTGTGGTGGCTGAGTATGCCCGCGTCCAGAAGCGCAAAGGGACCCAACGCAGTCCCCAAGAGCCACAGCTGGGGAAGGCTGAGGTGACCCCGGCCGCTCAGGTAATGTGGGCCAGGGTGGGGCACTGTGGGTAGGGCCGGCAGGTCCTCAGCAGGTTGGTGGTGCTGACCCCTCCTCGGGTTGGCTTCCTGTCTCCAGGTGGACGTCCTGTACTCCAGGGTCTGCAAGCCTAGAAGGAGGGACCCAGGACCCACCACAGACCCGCTGAACCCCAAGGGCCAGGGAGCGATTCTGGCCCTGGCGAGTGACCTGGCCTACGCGACCCTCCCGCTCAGGGCCCTGGATGCGGACAGCAGCCCCCTGGAAAACGTGTATGAGAGCATCCGGGAGCTGGGGGACCCTGCTGGCAGGAGCAGCACGTGCGGGACCCGGACGCCCCCTGCTTCCAGCTGCCCCAGCCTAGGGAGGGGCTGCAGACCCCTCCCTGCCCCGAACACTCAAGGACTTGTGCTCCGGCCTCCAGAGAGGCCCGTCCCCCGCCCCGCCCCGCCTCACAGCTGACAGCGCCAGTCCCAGGTCCCCGGGCTGCCAGCCCGTGAGGTCCGTGAGGTCCTGGCCGCTCTGACAGCCGCGGCCTCCTCGAGCTCCAGAGAAGGCCCGCGTCTAAATAAAGCGCCCTCGCAGGAGGAACGCAGCCAGCCTCGCAGCCCGCTCTTCTTGAAAGCTGGGCGGGTTGGGGCGGGGGCTTGTCTGGAAGGCTGGGAGCTGTCCCCTCTGGCCTTGGGGGGCTGACTGCCCCCGGGGCGCCCGGGCCTAGCCGAGGCGGTGCTCCTGCCGGCCAGACTCCCGGTCAGTGCGGGGACGGGGTCCGAGTCGCTCCCGGGGGGCAGCGCAGCCGGCGGGGTGGCCGCCCCGGGGTGGGACTTGGACGCTGGACTCCACGGGAGGGCTCCGCCACCAGCCTGCTGTTACATAAGGGGTGGGGTGGGCAGCCTGAGCTGCCAGTGTAAGAGTAACCCGCTGCCGGGACGCCCGCCAAGGACTCGCGGCCCCTTCCCCGGCTCTGGCAGCTCTGCGAGCGCGCCCATGGGGCACCGGCCCTCCCCGGAGGGGCGCGCGGGCGCGCGGGGTGGGCGGAGGCGTCGGAGCGGGCTGGCCTCCCTCCCTGCGCCAGCGCGGGAGCGACCCGGAGGGGGCGGGCCTGGGCGGGCCTCGGGAGCGCGGGCCAGCGGGAGCGCGGTTGGCCGGGCCCGCCCGCCTGCGGTGGTGGACGCCGCGCGGCCAATGCACGCGCGCACCGGGCGGGGCGCTGGCAGCGGGCGGGGCGTAGCCTCCGGGCGGCGCGCGGGCGGCGGCCGGATCCGCAGGGCGGGGTCGGCGGCCCGGCCAGCCCGGCCCGGCCCGGGGCCGCGTCCCTGAGAGTCAGCCCTCGCCGCTGCAGCCTCGGCGCCCGGCCGGCCGGCCATGGAGAGCCCCCCGCCCCGCGCCGCCGGCCGGGACCCCAGTGCGCTGCGGGCCGAGTTCAGCCGCACGCGGAGGGTCCGGGGCCGCGCGCCGCGCACGTGACGGTGCCCACGCCGCCGCAGGTACCGGGCGCCGGTGGGCGGGGGCGCCGACCAAGTTTCTCTCGCTGCAAAGATGGCGTCAGTGCTGCCCAAACTTCGGGCCCCCGGGGGCGGGGCAGCGGGGAGGGCGGCAGCGTCGGTCCGCGCGTGTCCGTGGGTCCCGCCGGGGCTGCGCCGGGCGGCCGGGGAGTCCTTCCCGCCGCGCCGGGCTGGGGGCGGGGTCGGGGGCGGGGCCGCGCCGTCCACACCGGCCGCAGCCGGTTTTCGAGGCGGGCTCGGAGCGGATCCGCGGCGGAGGTGGAGGGACCCCCCCGGCCGCCGCCTCCTCTGAGTCTGCCCCCTCCCCATCTGCAGGGCTCTTCCGTGGGCGGCGGCTTCGCGGGCTTGGAGTTCGCGCGGCCGCCGGAGTCGGAGCCGCGGGCCTCGGACCTGGGGGCCCCCGGGAAGTGGGCGGGGGCGGCGGCGGGGCCCCGGACTCCATCGGCGCACATCCCCGTCCCAGCGCAGAGGTGAGCGGGAGGCGCGGTGTCCCGGGACTCGGGGTGCGCAGGGGCGGTGGGTGGGGTGCGGAGACGCGCTTTCCCGCCCCTTCCCTCGGGAGGCCCCGACGGAGGCCAGGTCAGGGCTGCAGGTTTGTAATCCCCGGCCACCCCCAAGCTCTTCAGCCCTGGAGGAGTTGAGCAGAAATGATCGGTGACTCGAGTCCCTCCGCCTCCCTCCGCCGCAGTTCCTCGGGGTAGAGCTCAGAACCGGGAGGGGGTGGTTGTGCGTCTCTGTGCAGAAGAGGCTGCGCGGTCGGTGTGGGGCGACTGTCCAGGAATCCCTGGGGCTCCTGACCGCCACCTCCCAACCCCTGCCAGGCCGGACACCTCGGTCTGGCTGCCAGGGCAGGGGCGGGCTCTGGCCTGGCTCGCTGGGGCCTGGGGAGCTGCCCGTGCTTCCAGCCCAGTCTCCCGCTGGCTGCTGCCGGCTGCTGGCCACTCCCACATCCCAGGCCTGGCGTGAGGCCCACAGCTGCTGTTGCACAACCCTGGTTAATGTGTGATAGGGGGAGGCCTGGGCCTGGCCCGCCTCTCTGCCAGGGCTTCAGACCCCTGCCCAGCACCAGGGTCTGAAGGAACCACAGTGGAGCCAAGCCCGAGGTGTGGAGAACTCAGGCTTCAGGAGACCCTGGCCCTGCTCCTGGTGGCTCCTGGTGGCTTTCAGCTCTCACTGCAACCTGAGCTGGGGGAGGAGCCAGGCCTCATGCCCAGAGCTGGGAGTGGGGAGCCTGGTGTGCACGCGTGCCCAGGCCTGCACGTGGACCGACCAGGGGAGGGGCCCAGAGCTCTGGCTGGGTCACCCGCACCCTGCCCCCATCTCCTCCAGAGCCACCCCAGGAAAAGCCCGGCTGGACGAGGTCATGGCTGCCGCTGCCCTTACAAGCCTGTCCACCAGCCCTCTCCTTCTGGGGGCCCCAGTTGCAGCGTTCAGCCCAGGTAAGACTCAGATGTCTGCATTTAGCACTGTGGGTGGGGACAGGGCTCAGAACCTACCGCCCACCCAGCCTCTGTGGGGCAAGCAGAGCCCTCAAACCTGGGACTGCTTTCTAAAGTGGACTTCCGCACCCTCAGTACCCCTTACTGAGGCCAAAGCCGCAGGACCCAGGCCTTCTGGCCTCCCTGACCTGTTTACCTCCACGTCGCTGGCCACACACATCTGCTGACCCTTTCCTGTGCCGGGGGTGTTTCTCCCCAAGCCCTGGGGCCAGCTCCTCCAAGACGCTGTGCCCACCAGGCTCACCCGGGACTCGGTGAACAGGAGCAGCTCAGGGTTAGGGACTCCCTAGACCCACCCAAAGTTCTAAGGCAGAGGGCGTGTCCCTACAGAGCCTGGCCTGGAGCCCTGGAAGGAGGCCCTCCTACGGCCCCCAGGCAGCTACAGCAGCAGCAGCAACAGTGGAGACTGGGGCTGGGACCTGGCCAGTGACCAGTCCTCTCCGTCCACCCCATCACCCCCACTCCCCCCTGAGGCAGCCCACTTTCTGTTTGGGGAGCCCACGCTGAGGAAAAGGAAGGTGAGCTTGGGGGCGGCCCCCAGGGAGGGGCGGGTGTGGCGGCTGAGCCTGACCCTGGTCCCTGTTGCTGCAGAGCCCAGCCCAGGTCATGTTCCAGTGTCTGTGGAAGAGCTGTGGGAAGGTGTTGAGCACGGCATCCGCGATGCAGAGACACATCCGCCTGGTGCACCTGGGGTGTGGAGGGGCCTGGGGTTGGGAGGGGCCTGGGGTGCGGAGGGGCCTGGGGGGGGCGGGGCCTGGGGTGCGGTGGGGCCTGCGGGCTGGCTGGGTTTATGAGGCCTGGCCAGGCCACCTCTTCAGCTTCCACTGGCTGTGTCCCCAGCAGGAGGCAGGCAGAGCCTGAGCAGAGTGACGGTGAGGAGGACTTCTACTATACAGAGCTGGATGTCGGTGTGGACACGCTGACGGACGGGCTGTCCAGCCTGACTCCAGTGTCCCCCACGGCCTCCATGCCGCCTGCCTTTCCCCGCCTGGAGCTGCCAGAGCTGCTGGAACCCCCAGCCCTGCCTAGTCCCCTGCGGCCAACTGCCCTGCCCCTGCCCCCGCCTCCACCCCCTGTCCTGA
This sequence comes from Papio anubis, assembly GCF_008728515.1. NCBI lineage: Eukaryota > Metazoa > Chordata > Mammalia > Primates > Cercopithecidae > Papio > Papio anubis. The sequence continues at coordinate 37,190 of NW_022162795.1, read as the reverse complement.
GCGCTGTTGCTAACCCCCAGTCCTGCCACAGTGACCGTGTCTACCAGGTGGGTAAGGCCACTGGTGGCAGCTGGGGCAGGTCTCAGGGCCCTCTGGAGGGGAGTGAATCCCTGACTGTGTCTCCCTGCAGGGCTGCCTGACGCCTGCCCGCCTGGAGCCGCAGCCCACGGAGGTCGGAGCCTGCCCACCCGCCTTGTCCTCCAGGACTGGAGTCAGCCTGAGGTGCGTGTGGGCTGAGGGCCTGCGGCCGCCACCAGCTGGAGAGGGTCCTCGTCTCACAGCACCTCATGCCCTGTGCCCCCCCCCAGGAAGCCCCGCGGCGATGCAAAGAAGTGCCGGAAAGTGTATGGCATGGAGCGCCGGGACCTGTGGTGCACAGCCTGCCGCTGGAAGAAGGCCTGCCAGCGGTTCCTGGACTAAGTCCGGCTCATTCAAGAACATAACCTACCACCTTCTCCCTCCCCACGCCAACCCCAGGCCTGGAGCTGAAACAGCCCAGGGAGAGCCCCAGGGCCTGGCCTTCACCAGCTGCAGGGTCTGCTTTTAATTGGGGGGGGGGGCTGACCCTGAACCCCCCCAGGTCGGGGGGGGGTCCCACCACTCAAAGTGCCTCTGAAGAAACCAGCTTTTTGCACTAAAGCCAAACCGCTGCCCCCTTAGCCCCAAGGGCCCTGGGGGCAGCCGCCCCCCTGCCTGCTGGCCCATGGATTTGTCAAGGGTGTTATGGGCCCAGCTTTGGGGGCCAGTCCTGATGCACTTTGAGGAGTGTTGGGGAGAGGACTCCCCCACTCGCACTTAACTCGATGGCTTTCGGGCCCTGGGGCTGTTTTTACCATGTTTTTGAAGCTCAGGTGTCTCGCGTCTGGGCTGCACCAGGCGAAGAGAGAAATTAAAGATTTGAGGTTTTTCCAGAAGCTTTGTCTGCCTCTTGGGAGGAAGGCTGTGGGGCTGGGACCTTGTGGTGGGCGAGTGGGTGGAGGCTGGCAGCCGGCCACAGAGGGCCGAGGGTCACCCCTCGGCCGCCCCCACCCCAGGAGAGGCCGGAGGAAGGATCATCTGAAACGCAGGAGGCATCTGCTTGGAGCAGCAATCCCCAGTTTATTGAAAGTGATCGCTTTGCAAGGATGTCTAAGCTAATCCCGTCACAGAAAGGAAACGCACAGGCGCCTAGGCAGAAACTTCGAGACTCACCGCAGAGGCCACAAGAACCCACGGCCACAGAGAGGCAGGACGGCAGAGCCGTGATTTCCCACCGAGCGATTATGAGAACCTCTTCCCCCAATAGTAGACACATCTCCAAAACAAACACAGGTTTATAACAAGTAATAGAAAGTCAATATAATATAGATTATCCCCGGAAAAAATCAACAATCTTCAAACACTGCCTTTTTTTTGTCTGTTTTGTTTTTGTTGACAGGTTGAAAGCATGTTGAAAAAATAAATATTTAAGAAAAGCACACACAGCACCCTCACTACAAGCAGTTCTAAAAGGGCTGCATACAAAACACAATATAAGATCTGAAAAATAAAAAACACCACCATTAAGTATGGCTTTCATAAGAGTTGCACATGTCACAGAATGAGCTAAAATAAGATTATCTTTTATAATATTGCAAAAAGTTCCAGTTTTTGCATTTTCTCAGTTTTTTTTTTAAAGAGGAAGATGTGCAAAGTTGGAAGCAGTAAGCTGCGTCTTCTGAGTCAGGTCCCTACATAGCCCTGGCAGTGTCCTGTTTCCCAAAGCCCAGAGAGCCCCAGTGTACAGCCTGGTCAGGATCCCGAGCTTGATAGAAAAATCATGGTGTCCCTGCCCCCCCTCCCCACCCCCAGATAACACCACCCCCAATGGACTGTATTTCCCACTTTGGTGTTGCAAACACCAAAATACAAACACACAAACAAAAATACAAAATGTGAAATGTAATCTACACATTTTTCCTCTTCATAAAAAAATATTTATTAGTTTGAACATCGATTTAAAAAAAAATCAGTCACGTAAAAAAAAACCCTTCATGACATGTCTTTTCCCTCCACGCCTCCTGAGAGATGGACGTGTGCACCTGGGCCTCGGAAATCCCACACTCTTCAGTCGGCAAACTGCGAACAAGAACAAGAAATCTGCCGCGCAGCAAACACCTGGGGAGGTCAGTGGGACAGTGTTGGTTTTAGGGAAGAAAATGCCCCTGTAGCTCCGACAGGGAACCCCGAAACGGTCAGCAAAGGCCGCACGGAGTGAGCCGGCCAGACGGAGCAGGACATCCTGAGTGTGGAGGGGGAGGTGGGCCCGGGTCCTGGCAGGGTGGCCTGAGAGCAGGGGACTGGTACAAAACCCAGAGACATCTGTGGGTAGCAAAGGTCTGGTTTCCAAATGCATTTTATAAGAAAGTCAGTGTGTTTAGAAAAGGGGTTTAAAAACCAGGGGAAGGTACAAAGTTCTGAGAATTCTCAAAGAGGCCGGGGCGGGGTTGGCCTGGGGTGAGGGCGGAGGGCTCTGTGGGAGCTCCGTGGTGGCCGTGCTGTCCCCCGGGGGACTCGTGCCAGAGCTGCCCCCCTTGCTCGGTATGAGTGGGCAGGGCAAGCGCTGGCTCCTATCCCCACACTCTGTGTGCAGAAAAATCTTGGCCTCTTTCTCCAGCTTAGAGGAGCCACAGCCTCTGAGCTGAGGCGTGTGTGTGATGACAGCTCCAGCCAGGGCGCCCTGTCATTGGTAGAACTGGGGGCCGATGTCAAAAAAACAAAAGCCATGACTCCTGCGCTGTACCTGGAGTCCTCCATGCACTCCTCCACAGGACCCCTGGCCAGCCCAGCCCAGCCCTCCCCGAGCAGCAGCGGTCAGGGAAGCTGGTGCTTTACCTGACAATGTGGGTAAAAGCCTGGTATACAGGCTAGAGAAAAAGAGAGTAAAACCTCTTTCCAGGCAGCCCTGAAGCTCAGCACTCCAGGGGGTCTTCACACGGGCAGGTCCTGGAGGGAAGGAGGAGGTCACCGTGCCCACCTCCCATCCGAAGGCACAGCACCGCAGTGGTGGCCTGTGCCAGAGGAGGGGGTGAGGGATGGAACATCCTGGTGGTGAGGGCTGTCACAGGCAGCCTGAACGAGAAGACAGGATGCGGCAACTGTCCTGAGGCTGTGAGTCCGGGCGGTCTGCCTCCAGGACCGCCAAAGCCAGGCAGTGCACCACGGCGCACACCGTGGGACCCTTGCTTTTCACTCAGGAAAAGAAAGAACATGTGAGCGCGTTTGAAAACACAGCAAGAGGACTTGACCACAAGCTAAAGGAAAAACAACCCTATATAGTTACATCAAGTGAGAAAAATAATGCCAAACAAAATAATTTTATGTAACTACCTGGATACGTCTCTGACTACTTAAAAATTTGGTTACCCACGCGGGGAGGTGTAAGCAGCACACTGCAGTTAGGAACACCGCCTCCAGTGTTAGCAGCAAAGGCAGGAGCCCAGCTCCAGCCCGTCCAGGAGGGGTCAGCAGGAGCGGCCGGGCTGGGCCATGGGCAGAACAGGACGGGCAGAGCCCAGGGTGGACACAGCAGCCCAAGGCTCTCCAAGGAAGTGCACATGACTGAGCGAAGGCCCTTGCAGAGGGAACCTGGTGTAGCCTGAAGTTGGGGGGGCACAGGGCTGAGGGTCCCCTCCTGGAAGGAGCCCACAGGGCTGTGTCCACCTAAGATAGCACCTGGAGCCCTCGGCCTCCAGTAGGGTTCTGCAGCTGTGTTGTGTGTTAAGCACCAAAGCCCAGAGGTAAGAGGGTGGCAGGGCTCTCTGTGCACTGCACCTGGATTCTACAGGCTGCCATGGGCCACGGCTGCAGCCACAGGCAGTGACCTGGCTGCTAGGGGAGGGGAGGGCGGGCTCCAGCCGGGCTGACCGGGTGTCTGCAAAACTCTGCACCTGCTCAGGCCAGGGGCCTCTGGGCTGAACATACCACCCCGCCCAGTGCCCACTGGACCCGGCCACAGGGCCGTCACATGTCCAAGCCAGGCTGGCTGTCACAGGGGCCACTCACACACCCGCACCACCTGCTGGGGACTTAGGACCGTGCTCTCCCTTCACTCAAACCCGCCCTGTGACCTCCCCCAACTCACTTCATGTCTGGTCCCAGAGCACCCCTTGCTGGGGTCTCACCTGCTTCTTGGCCCACAGGGCTGGTTTCCGTGGGGGGTGGGTTCGGGGGAAGCAGAGGAGGGGCCGCGAGAGGGGTGAGCGTGGCCCTGGCCCCGCAGTGGAGACCCACCGGACACACACACAGGTGGACGAAGCGAGGCAGCCACCAACCCTGCCGGTGGGCGGGTCTAGGAGAGCCAGGCAAAGTCCTTGTCGGGGCCCCCCGGTGGGCTGCGCGGCCGCGGCGAGTCTTCCTCCTCCTTGTCGTCCGCCAACAGCGCATCCTCGGGGGCCAGGCCCTCGTCGTCCTCGCCCAGCTCCTCCGCCTCCCCTCGTGGGTCATCAGGGTCCTCCAGATAGGGCCCATCACCTGGGAACAGCGCCTCTGGAGAGCCCTCGCCGCCTCCGCCACCGTGGTCCAGGGACCCGGCCATGCCGCGGCCAGCACAGTCGGCACACACACCGTGGCGCCGGGAGCCGTGCCTGATGCCCACGCTGGCGGCAGACATGAAGACGCGGCTGCACACCTTGCATACGTACTTCTTGTCCTTGCTGTGGACCTGCGGGGGCAGGACAGGGGTTGAGTAGGGCCTGGTGGAGATGGGGAGGATGGGGCAGGGGGTGAGCAGGGCCCGGTGGAGGTGGGGGGAGCAGGGCAGGGGGTGAGTAGTGCCTGGTGGAGGTGGAGAGGGCGGGGCAGGGGGTGAGCAGGGCCCGGTGGAGATGGGGAGGGTGGGGCAGGGGGTGAGCAGGGCCCGGTAGAGGTGGGGGGAGCAGGGCAGGGGGTGAGCAGGGCTTGGTTGGGGTTGGGGGGCACAGCCTCCCAGGCCCTCAGAGCATCTGCATAGGCAGAGGCTCCTGGTGGGGGATTGTGGGGGAGGCGCACAGAGACAGGAGTGCTCAGACCCTGACCCCAGCTCCTGTCAGAGCCACACCAACGCAGCCCTGCCCCAAGGGGACGCTGGCACGAGGGCGGCGGTGCCCCTCCCCTGCAAGCCCAGCCCCTAGGTGGGCCAGTCTGAGTGTCCACACTGTGTGTCCAAGCACCCTCACCAGACGCCCTCCGGGTTGACACACTTCTCACAGGGGTCACACCATGCCCTCTGCCTAAAAGCCTGGCTTCCTCCAAACCTCCCTTCAGTACAGGCTGAGGGCCCCGCATTGGACTGGAGCTCACAGAGCTCCTCCTGTACCCAGCCATGGCTGTACGCCCTGTACAGGGACGGGCTGGGGTTGGGGCTGCCAGCTGGGCAGGTGGGCCCACACCTCAGCCTGACCTCCTCAGCCCCTGACCGTGACTCCAGGAATGTGAAAAGGAGGCAACTCCCCCACTCTCAGGTTGTTTCAAGGTCAACTAGACACGCGAGAAGAGAGATGAGCCTTTACGGTCCGAGGAGGAGTGTGGCTGCCAGGGAGGGCAGCCATGCGGTGCCCTGTGCTGGGCCCGGCAGGGAGACGGGGCAGCACCCTGAGGAGGCCCATGTGGCAGGACATGAGGTGCTGGGCTCCTGGAGGGTCTCAGCACCAGCCTGGAGGCCCGAGGGAACTACCACATGCTCTGGGGACATGTGGCCACAGGGGGGCGTCTGCTGAGGGTGGGCAGGGACACCCGTGCTGGGCAGAACAGGACCTCAGAAAGACATGGCCAGGGACGGGGAGGGGCGGCCCACGTACCCACTCACAGCACAGGCACCCTCGGCCAGGCCAACTCGAAGAGGCCTTGGGGGACCGGCCCTGATGCCTCACAGTACAGTCCCCGTCCCTGCCCTCCAAGGACGGAGGCAGCAGGACCCACAGAGGACCCCGATAGCAACCCCTGGCCAAGTCCACACGAGGGGCTTCTCTGAGGTGGGCCGGCCTCAGGTCAGTCCTCCAGGCTGAGCGTGGCACTGATCCCAGGCTCCCCTCGGCTCCTCCCTCCATCCGCAGGGCTGCCTCCTGGGTCTTGCAGTGCCTCTGAGGCTGCATGGAGAACTGAGGCTGGGATGTGCTTGTGACTTTAGCTCTCCTTAAACCATTCCAAACTCGTCAGTTTTCTCCCATGAGCAAGTACATATATAATCAAGGTGTGTCATGGCGAAAGAGGGTCCCTCTACACTTGTAAGATCTGTGACAGGCAGGTACCACAGTTACCACCTCCCCATCCTGGGGCTGGGCCCTGGCCCTTATACGCTTCCTGTCACCGGTCTCAGCGTCCCGAATCCATAGGCCCACAGGCCACCCAGCACGGCCTGACCTCCCCTTTCTCTAGACCCACCTCCGTAACTTCCACAAAACCGGGAACCATAAAGACCTCACTTCTCAAATGTTTGCTGCCAGAGCAACTGTGTGAGCTCTAAGCATGGCCTGGGATGGGGGCTGCACAGGGATGTGACACCTTCGGGGGCAGCTGGTGGCCTTCAGGCCAGGGCAGCACCACACAGCCTACCTCAGATGCACAAAGACACTAATTCTAGAAACAGAGCCTTAGACAAGTTGGTGCCAGGACTGCTCCTTTGGGCTTTTTGTTTTGCTGCATTTTAAACCAAGGACTTCCAGAACAAAAATTCAAGACAAGCCACAGTAGAAACTTCCCAACAGGGCAACCTGGTGCACAGGGGCCCAGGAAGGGTTGGATCAGGGCCAGTGTACCCACCAAGGCCCCTCGAGGCCTGGGCTCCCATGTGTGCAGGGGCCAGGGCACCTGAGGAGGCAGCAGGGACAGCCTGGGGTGGCACAGGGACCTTGTGGCCAGGGCTGGATGGCTGGGCACTCGTCGAAATGGGCAAATGCCCTGGAAAGAAGAAGGAAGATGGGGCACGTTGGCAGCCCGCCCGGGCCCTGGGGCACTATGGCTGCAAGAGGACAGCTGGCCCACCCTCCAAATGTGGCCCTGCCAAGGCGTGGGGGGTCCGGCCCCAGCACTGATGCTCCTCCTGGAGCGGGTGGAGGGGCCACGCAGGCCAGGGAAGGGCTGACAGTGCCATCGTGAAAGTGGAGGCTGGACCAGCTGGATCTCCATGCTCTCAGGTCCAGGACCCCAGAGAAGGCCACACGCAGATTCTCCTCAGAAAAAGTCAAGCCCCCATATGCTTGTTTCTGTTCTTCTTTAGAGACAGGGTCTCACTCTGTTGCCCAGGCTGGAGTGCAGTGGTGCAATCACAGCTCACTGCAGCCTCAGTCTCATTGGGCTCAGGGCATCGTCCTGCCTCAGCCTCTCAAGTAGCCAGGACCATAAGCGTGTGCCACACTTGGCTAATTTTTGTTTTGTTTTGTTTTTTTGTAGAGACAGTCTCGCTATTTTGCCCAGGCTGTTCTCGAACTCCTGGCCTCAAGCTATCCTCCTGCCCCAGCCTCCCGAAGTGCTAGGATTACAGGCATGTACCACCACACTTGGCTTTCCATATGTTTCCAGGGAATTATGATCCCCTGAAGTCCAATCATGAAACCCCAGGATAAACATCCCAGCCCTGGTTGGACACAGTGGCTCATACCTGTAATCCCAGCACTTTGAGAAGCAGAGGCAGGTGGCTCACTTGAGGCCAGTAGTTTGGGACTAGCCTGGGCAGCATAGCAAAATCCCATCACCACAAAACGCAAAAATCAGCTGGGCACGGTGGTGCATACCTGTAGTCCCAGCTACTTGGGAGGCTGAGGTGGGAGGATCGCTTGAGCCCAGGAGGTCAAAGTTGTAGCGAGCTGTCATCGCGCCACTGCACTGCAGCCCAGGCAACACAATGAAACCCTGTCTCGGCCGGGTGCGGTGGCTCAAGCCTGTAATCCCAGCACTTTGGGAGGCCGAGACGGGCGGATCAGAGGTCAGGAGATCGAGACCATCCTGGCAAACACGATGAAACCCCGTCTCTACTAAAAAATACGAAAAAACTAGCCGGGCGAGGTGGCGGGCGCCTGTGGTCCCAGCTACTTGGGAGACTGAGGCAGGAGAATGGCATAAACCCAGGAGGCGGAGCTTGCAGTGAGCTGAGATCCGGCCACTGCACTCCAGCCTGGGCGACAGAGCGAGACTCCGTCTCAAAAAAAAAAAAAAAAAAAAAAAACAAGATGCGATTTTCTCTGAATAGGAAACATGTTGGCATGGTGCAGCTACCTACCCCACTTTTTATAAGTGGTTTGTAAGATGAGCCCTGTGGCCTGTGTGAGCAGAAGCACATCTACAGCTACGGAAAACAAGATCGGGGCCTCTGTGACTCCACGTGGATATGGCTCTGCTTCTGACCTTGCAGACCTGCCCTCTTGTGGTCTAGGGTCCCCTCTCAGGACTGTTCCTTCTCTACTGTCCTCCACCTTGCAAAGGCAAGTGTGGCGGCATCAGGGAAGGCCAGAGCCCAGCACTAAGCCCAGCTCCACATCCACTTCAGGACACATCCCAGGTGGCATCCGAGGGCCTGGAGTGGCCCTTCACCCACAGCTGGCCAGGCAGACACGGGCAGACCAGGTCCCTGGCGCCACTCTAGCTCTGCAGCTTGACCTCAGGGAGCTCCCACAGGGGTCTTTACCCCAAATGAGTATCCACCACTGCGCTGGAAAAGCAGAAACCAACAGAACCTGACCCCTGGTGCTCGGCCTTGCCCCCTGGTGGGTCTCCCCATACAGCCCTGCCCCCCCAGTGGGTATCCCCATAAAGGCCCCACCCCAGGCCCCATAAGGCCCCGCCTCTGTCTCCCCATAAAGCCCCCTACCAGGTGGGTTTCTCCATAAGGCCCTGCCCCCAGGTGGTCTCCCATTGTGCCTCCCCGCCCCCAGGTGGGTTTCCCATAAGGCCCTGCCCCGGGTGGGTCTCCCCATAAAGCCCCGCCCCCCAGGTGGGTTTCCCATAAAGCCCTCAGCCCCAGGTGGTTTCTCCATGCCCTGCCCCCAGGCGGGGTTTCCCCCATAAGACCCCCGGGCCCGTGGTCTCCCCATAGTCCTCAGCCCCAGGTGGTTTCTCCATAAGGCCCCGCCTCTGTGGGTTCTCCTGAGGCCCCAGCCTCCCCGGTGGGTTCCCCATAAAGCCCCGCCCCCAGGAGCTCTCTATAAAGCCCTGCCCCTGTATCTAGAGGCCTCCCCTGCCCCTTGGTGGTCTCCCCCTGTAAAGCCCTGCCCCCAGGTGGGAGCCTCGAGCAGGTCTCGCCTGGTGTTTATATGGCCCCCTGGGCCCCTGCAGGAGTCTCCCATAAAGCCCTGCCTGTGGCCCATAAGGCCCTGCCCCCAGGTGGGGTTTCCCATAAGGTCTCGCCTCTGGTCTCCCCATAGTAAGCTCCCTGCCCCAGGAGCCGAGCAGGCCCACCTCCCGTGGGAGGAGTCTCCCCATAAAGCCTCCCCAGGTGGTTTCTCCATAAGGCTCCCCGCCTCAGGTGGGTCCCCCCCATAAAGCCCTCCTGCCCCCAGGTGGGTCCCCATAAAGCCCTCCCGCCCCCAGGTGGGAGCCTCCCATGTCCTCCCCCAGGTGGGTTTCCCCATAAGGCCCCACCCCCTGGTGGGTCTCCCCGTGGAGCTTGTCTCCTGCAGGTCCCACTCTGGAACCTACTGACTCTCCTGCGATTCCTAAACTGGCAGCGGTGCTCCCGCGCCTCTCCCGCCCCGACAGCGGACCCACCTCAGCCCGGAGCCCGGGGCCGCCTCCACTGACTCTCTTCACACAGCTGCGCGCCGCGAGCTCCCCCTGCACCCTGCGCCTCGGGGCGGGCGTCCCAGGACTCCCTGAACCCTTGGGGCCGCCCCTGCTCTGGGCTGCCTGTGCCCCGCGCACCTCACTGGGTCATCTCACCCACCTGAGATGCTCTCGTCAGGCCTTTTTTGGCAAATCTGCCTCCCTGTTCCCAGCCTGCCTTTTTCTACTATTTCCTCCCCAAGCAAATCCATCCACTCCACACCTGCTACCTGACAACGACCTGCCGGTGCTGAGCTCCAGGATGGGCACAGTGGGCGCAGACAGGTCGGCAGGCACCAGGACAGGGTTTCCCGTCCCGAGGCAGGGCGGGGGCGGGGGACATAGAGTGGCTGAGGGTTGGGGGCTCCAAGCAGAGCGAGCTGAGCTTGCCGAGGCCTGGCTGCCTTGGGGGCCAGCAGGTGGGCAGGGCGGGCAGAAGCCTTGGCAGGGGCCATGTGGCCCACCCACGCCCAGGAGGCCAGGGCGGAGCAGGCAGGGGCCATGTGCTAACCGGGGCGGCTCTCCCTGCCCTGCTGTCTTCCCCGCGCCGCGCAGAGTGGACCCGGTCTGGGGTCCGGGGCGGTCTGCACCTCCACTGGGACCCGCCTGCCCAGACATCGTGGCCACACACAGCGCGCGGTGCGCAGACCCTCCCCGCACTCACCAGTGTGTGCCGCTTCATGTGCTCGCGCCGTGTGAACTTCTTCCCGCAGATCTCGCAGGGGTAGGGACGCTCTCCCGTGTGCGAGCGCATGTGACGCTTGAGGATGCACTGGTGCATGGCCGAGAAGCTGCAGTACGGGCACTTGAACTTCTTCCTGATCACCGTGAACTCATTCACTGAAAGAGAGGGACCCCCGAGGCGTCAGCAGGGCCTGGGATGTGCCACCCCGCGGCCCACAGACCACGGCTGCACCGCGCAGCCCAGCAGCCAGGACGGGCTGTCTCCCACCGTGACCCACTGGGGGCTGGTCAGCACTGGGGTCACCACTGGGGGCTGAGCAGGCCAGGCTCCCCCACCATCTGCATAGACTGTCCTGCCCACTGTCTGGCAGGGACGGTGACAGCAAGGCTGAGCCCCAGGGAGCTCAGGAGCCCCAGCTCTCAGGAGATGTTTCCATCAGGGAACATTCCAAGGGGCCATCGCTCCACTGACGACAGACCAAGAGCCCTCAGGCCAAAGGCAGGAGGCAAGCGGTAAGAACGGCCAATGTCAAACACAGTGCCCAGTCCCTGCAGGACCCTCCTTCCAGCCCTCGGACCCCACTGAGCATCCGTGGGTAGCAGGCCCTGGGCGTGGTATCAGATCAGACGCCTCCCTAGAGGCAGATAAGAAACAAACACTGCAGAGTTACACGGGTCCAGAAGTGTGCAGGGAAAATGGGAGACGTGGGTGCAACTCAAAGCCCTGGGCTCTAATTGCTGGATGCGAGAGAAGCAGCCAGACCCGTTTAATCAAGTTCTGTTCCCCCAAACCTGAGAACCAACATCACTCAGCGGCAGGAACTCCACACCACCATCTCCACGGTGCGTGCTCTGGGGCCAGCCTCAAAAACCTGGGGGGCCCCAGCACCCCCAATGCCGTTATGCTACTCAGGCCCAGATACAGGCACGTCAGACTTGGGCATGGGCCACCGAGAGAGCCCGGAGCAGCCTCGTCCACGGGACCCTCCAGGAGACTCCCCGAGGCCTGGTGTACGCACCTGCCAAGGGCTGCTCACCCTGGGGTTACGATGTACTTACTGCTGTGCTGGACATCTTCCCCTCCACATACTGCGACCACCTTTCAATGCCAGGATTTTTTTTTTTTTTTTTTGAGACGGAGTCTCGCTGTGTCACTCAGGCTGGAGTGCAGTGGCCGGATCTCAGCTCACTGCAAGCTCCGCCTCCCGGGTTCATGCCATTCTCCTGCCTCAGCCTCCCGAGTAGCTGGGACTACAGGCGCCCGCCAACTCGCCCGGCTAGTTTTTTGTATTTTTTAGTAGAGACGGGGTTTCACCGTGTTAGCCAGGATGGTCTCGATCTCCTGACCTCGTGATCCGCCCGTCTCGGCCTCCCAAAGTGCTGGGATTACAGGCTTGAGCCACCGCGCCCGGCCTCAATGCCAGGATTTTTAACTACACAGCTTTTGGATGTTTGAACACCATAATTTATTAAACAGGCACTACTGCTGAACACTTGTTTCTGTGTTTTCACCCTTGTGGACACTTCAGTGAGGCTCCTACAGATGGGTCTCTGCAGCCTTCTGCCACTTCCTGAAGATAAATTCTGACAAGTGGGATAAGCACCTGCCCTCCTGACCAGTAGTCCCCACTTGCCGGGCAGGGAGGGTCTACTGAGGTTCTGGGGGCACCAGGCACACCCCCATGACAAGGACATCTCAAAAGGCAGCTCTAACAGGAAACTCAGCATCTGCCAGGAGTGCCCATTTTGTGAAATGAGCATGTCTGTGTAGCCAAGACAGAAAAACCAAGAGGCCTAGCCTGGCACGGCTCCACCTCTGACCAGCTGGCCACGTTCGGACACGCACGTCCCCGCCACACATCACTTGAGCGGCTCCTGAGCGGGAAAACGCAAGCTCCTCCTGGCCTGTCCTCTGCCAGCCACACTGTGCCCCGGCTTCTCTTTCACACCACACCGTCCCCCAGGCCACCCTTCTCACCCTGACAGCGCCTGGTTCCCACATCATCACACCCAACAGAGCAAACGCTCCACACATTCTAGACTGCAAAAGGAGAGCAAGGAAATGAGTTTTTCGATTATTTTATTTAGACCAGCTTGTTTGTTTGTTTTTGTTTTTTTAAAAAAAACAAGATGGGGTCTCGCCATGTTGCCCAGGCTGGTCTTGAATTCCTGGGCTCAAGTGATCCTCCCACCTGGGCCTCCGAAAGTGCTGGGATTACAGGTGTGAGCCACCCTGCCTGGCCCAAAACAACTTTTTTGTATTTTTTTTTTTTTGAGACGGAGTCTTGCTCTGTCGCTCGGGCTAGAGTGCAGTGGTGCGATCTCAGCTCACTACAAGCTCCACCTCCCGGGTTCACATCATTCTCCTGCCTCAGCCTCCTGAGTAGCTGGGACCACAGGCGCCCACCACCACGCCCGGCTAATTTTTTGTATTTTTAGTAGAGACGGGGTTTCACAGCGTTAGCCAGGATGGTCTCGATCTCCTGACCTCGTGATCCACCTGCCTCGGCCTCTCAAAGTGCTGGGATTACAGGCGTGAGCCACCGCACCTGCCCAAAACAACTCTTTTGAGAATATATTCTTTCATGGTTTCTATTCTTCCTATACAAACATGAAAATTAAAATTTTGAATTATCACATATTTTAGCCATTTTTATTTAATTCATACCTACATGTTAAATATTTATCTCTGTATAGAAACCCTGTATTTTTTTCCCTAGAAAAACAACTTAGAATGGACATGAGCAGGACTCAGTGTTAATGACCCCATCAGAATAAACGCCATGGGCCCAGGGCAGAGCTGCAGCTGTGGACGGTCCCCTTACACCCTGCATTTTCTGACGCTGCCTGTGACGCACTTCAGTTTTTTCTTACTGCTCTATTTTCCTGTCACTGCCATAACAAAGAACCAAAGTGCGAGGCTCAGAACAACTGGTCCACTCTCTTGCAGCTCTGGAGGCCAAAGGTCGGAGGTCAAAGCATCAGCACGGCCTGGCTCTCTCCAGGGGCTCCAGGGAGGGTCCCTCCAGCCTCTTCTGCTCCTGGTGGCTCCAGCTGTCCCTTGGCTTGTGGCCGCATTGCTCCAGTCTCTGCCACCATCTGTGTGGCCTTCTCTGTGTCTGGGTCTCTTCCTCGTCTGCCTCTTAGAAGGACACGTGTGATTGGACTTAGGACCCATCTGGACAATGCAGGAGGACCTCATTTGGAGATCCTTCATCGCATCTGCAAGACCCTTTTTCCAAAGGGTCACATCCACAGCTCTGAGGATCAGGACGGAGACCTATGTTTGGGGCGGGTGTTTGCTGCTCAACCCACTACATTTGACTGACAGTACCGTGATCGTTGAGTGAATTTCACTGGCTGTCATTACTAAAATAATTTCTTACTGGAAACAACACCTTCCATGATTTATTTGTGATTTATAGTCTATATATCTTAGGAAAAATTAACATCACATAGTTTCATTCTCATAAACACTAGGAAGGCCTTAAAGTCCATTTGGTAACAGTAATTAAATAAAAAAGCATAAAGGGCCGGGTGCGGTGGCTCACGCCTGTAATCCCAGCACTTTGGGAGACCAAGGTGGGCAGATCACAAGGTCAGGAGATCGAGACCATCCTGGCTAATACGGAGAAACCCCGTCTCTACTAAAAATACAAAAAACTAGCCAGGCGTAGTGGTGGGCGCTTGTAGTCCCAGCTACTCAGGAGGCTGAGGCAGGAGAATGGCGTGAACCCGGGAGGCGGAGGTTGCAGTGAGCTGAGATCCGGCCACTGCACTCCAGCCTGGGCAACAGAGCGAGACTCCATCTCAAAAAAAAAAAAAAAAAAAAAAAAAAAGCATAAAGATCATTACATGGAAACAGGCAATCTCGCAATCTGTCCTAAAAACGGAACCCTTTGCCAGGAATCAGGTGTTCTTGCAAGGAAAAGGCCAACTTCCAAAAGAATAACTGCAAAGCAGTGCTATCAAAGCTGGCATGAACCCCCTAAAATAGGACATTCAGTGACATCCGGCTGCAACGGTACAGAACTGCATCTGCGAAAACACTGCAGTCATTCATGCTGGACTGGAGCCGCCCTCCCCTATGCTCGAGGAAGAGTGGAGGTCTCTGGCCTCCCTGCACTACGCCAAGTCGGCTGCATGGCCACCTGCCCTTGGCCCTTCCTCTGTCCCCTCACAGCACGCTTCCACTGCAGGAGAATCAGACCTGTCCTAAATAGCCACTGTACCAGGAAACATTCCAGAACCTTTTCATGATAGTGTCAAAGACTGCAAGAAACCAGCCATGAACCAAACGGACTGGCAGTTGGCTTCCAGCAGGCAGACAGGGGACAAGGCATTTTTGGAGGGGTCAAGTTTGCTGCTTCCTGAGTCTTCATCACAATACCATCTGGATATTGAATTGGAATGGATATAACTTTCAAAAGACTGCACTTCAAGTGCATTTCAGAAAAGGATCCAAACATCAACTGTACCATTTGTTTACAAATGTATCAGGCTGTCACTTACTCTGTGTTAGAATGTGACAAAACTGTGGTATGTCCAGATTATTTTCAAAAACGTTTTAAGCCTTATGTAAAGTGCAAATACGTATACAGCTCAATGAACTTTATGTACGTACATCCCACATCGCCACTCAAACAGTCATTGTGTGTTCCCAGCACCCTCGAATGAGCCTTTGGCCCTCCCCTAGTTATAACTCCCAGAGACCACGCTCTGCCCTCAATCACCACACGTTTTATTGCTCTAGGACTTCGTATATGTGGGATCCTATGCTCGTGTTTGGCTTTCTTCACTAGACATGGCCTGCACTGCTGCCTGGAGGAGGATTTGGTCTTGTTTGTTGTGCATAGTACTCCATGGCACCACTAAGCCACATGTCCATCCTGCAGGTTCCAGTTTGGACCTGTTGAACAGTGGTGATCTGATGGCTCTTACATGTGTCTTTTGGTGACTTAAGTTCTCATTTCTGTTGGGCATGCCCTGAGGGTGGCTTCTGATTTCTTGGCAGGACTTAAGTTCCCTCATTTCTGCTGGTGCCCTAGAAATACTTTGATTTGGCTCTTAAGTTCCTCATTTTGCTGGCATGCCCCCTGAGGGGGGCTGGACTGAACACCTGCCTGGGCTCGTTGCAGATTTCCTCCCACAATTTTCCAAAAGATTTATGATCTCCCAAATTATCTCTTAGCTTAATGTACTTAATGGTGATTCACTTTTTGGGAAAGGGGAATGGAGTTCCCTGTTTGTCAATTCAGGCTGAGAGTGCAGTGGTGTGATCTCAGCTTGCTGCAACATCCGCCTCCTGGGTTCAAGCGATTCTCCTGCCTCAGCCTCCTGAGTAGCTGGGATTATAGGCACTCATCACTACACCAGGCTGATTTTTGTATTTTTAGTAGAGACTGGGTTTTGCCATGTTGGCCAGGCTGGTCTCAACCTCCTGACCTCAGGTGATCCACCCGCCTCGGCCTCCCAAAGTGCTAGGATTACAGGTGTGAACCACCACGCCCAGCCACGACTGACTTTTTTCCTCCATGTAAATGTACAATCACTCAGTACCACATATTGAAAAGGCCATCCGTCTTTGAGTTGCAGAGGTGGCTTTGTAGTGCCTCACTGGCCGTGACGGCTTGTCTACCCTGCATCAACACCACGGCGTCTCCATGACTGCAGCACCGTAAGCCTTGATACCTGCATATATCAGTCCCCCAGCTTTCTCCTTCCTTCCCAAGATCACCTTAGCCATCTGTATGAACCCTGGCTTTTATTTCCTGGTTTCAGACACCCTCACATCAGGGGGTCTCAATAACCCTGGAGGAACTTCTCCCAGTTCCCAGAGATAGCAATTGGATTCACCTTTGAGTACACCTTTCATATGTAAGCCAACCCATCCAGAGCTCACACTCCCTCCACCTCCTCCATAGGTTCTCACACTACGGCCAGTATCCTCCTCCCCTAATCACCCCTGGGCCATACAACTAGACACAGCTCCTATGCCCCAGAGCCTGCTGAAATTATTCAAATCACACAATCCTAACCAGCTTACCCTGCCTTGCCCATTCCTCCCCACAGAAACCAAACAAGGCTCCAGCCTGCATCTCCCTCTCTCCCTCTGCCTCCTGACTGACCCTGGTGCTTCCCCATGTAGCTCTGTATAGGATGGTGGGCCTCCTCTTTCTAGAAATCGGTATAACAAACTTCTTCCCTTTATGAGTTATTTCTGTGTCTGTGCGTCCTACCATACCTGATTAACACAAATCCCCAGGTGTCCTTAGATCACTATCCTAGATCCTTTGCATCTCCAAATATTAGGAGTTAGTCAATTTACTCACACACACACACACACACGTACACACACACACACCCCTCTGCTGGGATTTTAACAGGAATCGTGCTGACCCAACATATCAACTTAGGGAGATTCACATCTTAACAATTGTGAGTCTTCTTTTCCATGAACGTAGTATATCCCTGCATTTATTAGCATTTTCTTTAATTTCTCCCAGCAATATTTTATAGTTTTCTGTGTAGCAGTTTTTGCATATTTTTTGTTTAATTTATTCCTAGGCATTTGATATCCTATAAAATGAAACTGTTATTTATAGAAATACAATTTACTTTTGTATACAAAAGCCCGCTTTGTATACTGGCTCTATATCCAATGTATTTGGTAAATTCTCCTGTTAAAAATCTAACGGTTTCTATATTCTTTTGAATGTTCTACATGCATAATCATGTCATCTACAAATAACGACACTTTTACTTATTCCTTTCCATTCATTTTTTTCTTTTCTTTTTTTTGAGACAGAGTCTTGCTCTGTCACCCAGGCTGGAGTGCAGTGGCGCGATCTCGGCTCACTGCAAGCTCCGCCTCCCGGGTTCACGCCATTCTCCTGCCTCAGCCTCCCAAGTAGCTGGGACTACAGGCGCCCGCCACCGCGCCCAGCTAATTTTTTGTATTTTTAGTAAAGACGGGGTTTCACCGTAGTCTCGATCTCCTGACCTTGTGATCCACCCGCCTCGGCCTCCCAAAGTGCTGGGATTACAGGTGTGAGCCACTGCGCCTGGCCATTTTTTTCTTTTCTTTTTTTCTTTAGTAAAGACAGGGTCTTGCCATGTTTCCCAGGCTGGTCTTGAGCTCCTGGGCTCAAGAGACTCACCCACCTCAGCCTCCCAAAGTGCTGAGATTGCAGGCATGAGCCACAGGGCCTGGCCCCTTTCATTTATCACTGTATTGCACAGCTTGGGACAAGAGGTGGGACTTGGGGAGGAGGGGGGCAAGGGAGGTTCCTGACACACACATTAGGAAGGCAAGAGCTCTCAAGTGCAGCGCTGCACACACAACCCAGGCCGGGATCTCCAGCCAACTCTGAATATAAGTGGTAACGATGAGCATCTGTGTATCGTTCCCATGCTCAGAGGCTAAGTCACCATGATTTCACGATTAATCAGGAGGTTAACTTTTTTTTTTTTGGTAGATACTTTTTGTCAGATTCAGAACATTTTTTTTTTTTTTGAGACGGAGTCTCACTCTGTCACCCAGGCTGGAGTGCTCACTGCAAGCTCCGCCTCCCGGGTTTACGCCATTCTCCTGCCTCAGCCTCCTGAGTAGCTGGGACTACAGGCGCCCGCCACCTCGCCCGGCTAGTTTTTTGTATTTTTTAGTAGAGACGGGGTTTCACCGTGTTAGCCAGGATGGTCTCGATCTCCTGACCTGAGATCCGCCCGTCTCGGCCTCCCAAAGTGCTGGGATTACAGGCTTGAGCCACCGCACCCGGCCAGAACATTTCTTTATACTCCAATTTGCTGATTTTTATCATGAAGGCTACTGAATTTTATCTAAAGTGTTTTCTGCATTTATTGAGGTGATATAGCAGGTTCTCTCCTTTATTCGGCTAATGTGGTGAATTACACACGGTGATTCCACTCACTTAACCTTGAGTTCCCGGAATGAGCCTGCGGACCATGCGGCACGGTTCTTCCTCTGTATCACTGGATTCGATTTGCTGGTATTGACTTTAATAGTTGTGCATCTCTGCTGAGTGATAATTTCCTTTCTTGTAATGCCGTGTCAGGCTCTAGGATCAAGACTATGTCAGCTCAAATAGGCTGGAGACTGTTCTTTTCTTCTAGTATTTGGAAGATATGTGTAACGTTGGCGTCATTTTCTTCCGTTAAAACTGGAAATAATTCACTAGTGAAGGCACTCACCCTGAAGCTTTCTCTGTGGGAAGGTTTTAAAGTTATTAATTCAATTTTCTCAGCAGATCATACAATTATTGAACTCTTCCTGTTTGCTTCAGTTTTGATAAATTCTGTTTTCCAGGAATTTTCCCATTTCCTCCAATTTGTCAAATATATTTGCATACAGTTGTGTATAATCATCTTATCTATCCAGTATCTATTGATCACTTTTCATAGGAGTTATATCAGTTTTATTAATCTTTTCAACACACTGGCTTTGGGCATTGTTCATTTTCGGTTTTGGGGTTTGCCCAGGCTGGAATGCAGTGGTGCAATCATAGCTCACTGTAACCTTAAACTCCTTGGCCTCAAGTAATCCTCTCACCTTAACCTCCCAAAGTGCTGGGATTACAGGTGTGCACCACCATGCCAGATGCATTGTTCATTTTTGTATGTCTGCTTTCTACTTCAACGATAGCTCTTCTTTTAATTTTCAGACGGAGTCTCCCTCTTGTCGACCAGGCTGGAGTGCAATGGCACGATCTCAGCTCACTACAACCTCTGCCTCCTGGGTTCAAGCAATTCTCCTGCCTCAGCCTCCTGAGTAGCTGGGATTACAAGCACCCACCACCACACCCGATTAATTTTTGTATTTTTAGTAAAGACAGGGTTTCACCATGTTGGCCAGGCTGGTCTCGAACTCCTGACCTCAAGTGATTCACCCACCTCGGCCTCCCAAAGTGCTGGGATTACAGACATGAGCCACCACACTCAGCCTGGTATCTATTCTTTATTTCCCTTCTCTTACTTCCTTTGGGCTTAATTTGCTATTCTTTTTCTTCTTGACAAATTTAGAACCTTTCTTCTCTCCTAATATGGAACTAGAGCTCTACGTTTCCCTTAAATACTGCTTTAGATGTAGCCTAAAAGTTTTGATACAGCATTTTTTTCATTATCATTCAGTTAAAAATATTTTGGCGAGGCACTGTGGCTCACACCTGTAACCCCAGCACTTTCAGAGGCCGAGGCAGGCGGATCATGAGGTCAGGAGTTCAAGACCAGCCTGGCCAATATGGTGAAACCCTGTCTCTACTAAAAATACAAAAATTAGCTGGGTGTGGTGGCAGGCAACTGTAGTCCCAGCTACTCAGGAGGCTGTGGCAGAAGGATCACTTGAACCCAGAAGGCGGAGGTTGCAGTGAGCAGAGATCGTGCCACTGCACTCCAGCCTAGATGACAGAGTGAGACTCTGTCTCAAAAAAAAAAAAAAAAGTTTATCATTTCCATAGTGAATTATTGGTTGACTTGTGATACTATTTGATTTGCAAACATTTGGGGGACATTCTAGTGTCTTGTTACTGATTTCTAATTCCAGTTTGCTAAGGTCAGAGAGTACACTCTCTGATTTCAATCCTTCGATATTTGTTGAACTGAATTATGGCCCTGGTTGGTCTATTTTGGTAAATGTTTCCTGTCCTTTTGGAATATCCTGCACTTGTTTGGTGTAATGTTCAAATTGGATTAATTGTGCTGTTGCAGGCCAGTATCTCTATGAACACAGATGCAAGATTCAAACAAAACATTAGCAAACTGAATCCAATAATACAGAAAAAGAATAGCAGCTTGTGACCAGATGTGTTTATTTCCAGGAATTCAAGGTGAATTTAACATTTGAAAACTGTGTTCAAATCTTCTCTATCCTTATTGAGATTTTGTTTGCTGTTCTATCAATTACCAAGAGGGAAGTGTTTTAAAACCCCCAATTGTAATTGTGAACTTATCTCTTTTTTTAGTTCTGCCAACTTTTACTTCATGTATTTTAAAACTGAGCTGTTGCCAGGAGCGATGGCTCCCACCTGTAATCCCACACTTTGGGAGGCCAAGGTGGGTGGATCACAAGGTCAGGAGATTGAGACCATCTTGGCCAACATGGTGAAAGTCTGTTTCTATTAAAAATACAAAAAAATTAGCCAGGGTGGTGGCACATGCCTGTATTCCCAGGTACTTCAGGTACTTGGGAGGCTGAGGCAGGAGAATTGCTTGAACCAGGGAGGCAGAGGTTGCAGTGAGCCAAGATCGTGCCATTGCACTCCAGCCTGGGCAACGGAGACTCCTCTCCAAAAAAAAAAAAAAAAAAAATCTGAGCCGTTAGAAGCAATACACATTTAGGATTGTTCTATTTTACTACTGAATTGACTAGTTATCATTATGCCAGTCCCTCTGAGTAATACTTCCCAAAGTTTACTTTGATATTAAGCCTTCTATACTGACTTCCTTTTTGGTGTTTGCTGATTCGTCTTTTTCTTTTCTTTTCTTTCTTTTGTAGAGATAGGGTCTTGCTCCATCACCCAGGCTAGAGTACAGTGGCACAATCATAGCTCACTGTAACCTCAAACTCTTGGGCTCAGTTAGTCTCCTGCCTCAGCCTCCCAAGTAGCTTGGATCACTGGTGTGCACCACCAAATCCAACTAATTATTTAATTTTTTTAGAGATGGGGTCTTGCTATGTTGCCCAGGTAGGACTCAAACTCTTGGCCCCACGTGATCCTCCCACCTCAGCCTCCCAAAGTGCTGGGATTACAGGTGTGAGCCACTGTACCCAGCCAAAAAATAGTTTTTAAAAACAGGGCGTGTGTTTTGTTCATTTTTAATAATGTAATTATTGATGTGGCTGGTGTAA
The DNA here is from genome assembly GCF_008728515.1 of Papio anubis. Taxonomy (NCBI): domain Eukaryota; kingdom Metazoa; phylum Chordata; class Mammalia; order Primates; family Cercopithecidae; genus Papio; species Papio anubis. The sequence continues at coordinate 15,892 of NW_022162795.1, read as the reverse complement.
GGCTATCGTCTTGTTTTTTTTTTTTTTTTTTTGAGACTGAGTCTTGCTCTCTCCCCCGCGGTGGTGTGGGGTCGGCAGCTCAGCTCACTGCCAGCTCCGCCTCCCGGGTTCACGCCTTCTTCTTGCTCTAGCCTCCCGAGTAGCTGGGCCCCTGGGCGCCCGCCACTTCGCCCGGCTAGTTTTTTTTTGTATTTTTTAGTAGAGACGGGGTTTCACCTTGTTAGCCAGGATGGTCTCGATCTCCTGACCTCGTGATCCGCCCGTCTCGGCCTCCCAAAGTGCTGGGATTACAGGCTTGAGCCACCGCGCCCGGCCTCGTCTTGTTTTTTATTTGTCCTTTATGCTTTTTGTTCTTATTCCTCCTTTCTTGCCTTCTTTCAAATTAATCAAGTATTGTATCAGGCCATTCTTGCACTGCTATAAAATACCTGAAACTGGATAATTTATGAGAAAAGAGGTTTAACTGGCTCATGGTTCTGCAGGCTATACAGGAAGCATGGTGGCATCAGCTTCTAGGGAGACCATAGGAAGCTTCCAATCACGGCAGAAGTCAAAGAGGGAGCAAGTGTCTCACACGGCGGCAGCAGGAGCAAGAGGGAGGGTCATGGGGGAGTGCCCATGCTGTTGATTGACAGATCTTGTCTCATCATGGGACAGCACCAAAGGGAGGAGCTAAATCATTCACGAAGGTCCACAGGCCACCATGCCCAACGTGGGATCACAGTTCAACATGAGATTTGGGTGGGGACACATTGTGGCTCACCCGGTTCAACATGAGATTTGGGTGGGGACACACATTGTGGCTCGGTTCAACATGATTTGGGTGGGGACACATTGTGGCTCACGGTTCAACATGAGATTTGGGTGGGGACACATTGTGGCTCACGGTTCAACATGAGATTTGGGTGGGGACACAGATCCAAACTGGATCAAGTATTATTCCATTTCTTCTCCTCATTGAGCCTTTGAATCACACTACTTTATTTTACTACTTTTAGTCATCATTCATGTGACTATAAAGAACCAGAACCACACGAAAGTTAACTCTCATCTACCCCAATGCTAATAGTGTCATATGTTTTGCTTCTATTTAGGTTTAAAAATCCCTAAAATTATAATTGTTGCTTTAAACAATCAAGATTCTTTTCTATTACTCACACAGTTGCCCTTTCTGGTGCTTTTATATATATATATATATAAAAGAGACTGCCTTGCTCTGTCATCCAGGCTGGAGTGCAGCAGTGCAACCATGGCTCACAGCAGCCTTGACCTCCTGGGCTCAAGCGATCCTCCCACCCCAAGTGGCTGAACTACAGGCATGAGCCATCGCAACCAGCTAATTTTAAAAAACATTTGGCCGGGCGCAGTGGCTCAAGCTTGTAATCCCAGCACTTTGGGAGGCCGAGACGGGCGGATCACGAAGTCAGGAGATCGAGACCATCCTGGCTAACCCGGTGAAACCCTGTCTCTACTAAAAATATACAAAAAACTAGCCAGGCAAGGTGGCGGGCGCCTGTAGTCCCAGCTACTCAGGAGGCTGAGGAAGGAGAATGGCGTAAACCCGGGAGGCGGAGCTTGCAGTGAGCTGAGATCCGGCCACTGCACTCCAGCCTGGGCGACAGAGCGAGACTCCGTCTCAAAAAAAAAAAAACAAAAACAAAAACAAAAACAAAAACAAAAACAAAAAAACATTTATAGGCCAAGCACGGTGGCTCATGCCTGTAATCCCAGCATTTTGTGAGGCCGAGGTGGGCAGATCACTTGAGGCCAGGGGTTCCAGACCAGCTTGGGCAACATGGCAAAACCTTGTCTCTACTAAAAATAAAATACATTAGCCGGATGTGGTGGGTGCCTGTAATCCCAGCTTCTCAGGAGGCTGAGGCACGAGAATCACTTGAACCCAGGAGGCAGAGGTTGCAGTGAGCTGAGATCAAACCACTACACTCCAGCCTGGGTGACAGAGTGAGACCCTGTCTCAGTCAATCAATAAAATAAAAACTAATTTTTTTTTTTTTTGTAGAGATGAGATCTTGCTATGTCGGTGTCACACTCCTGGCCTCAAACAATCTTCCCTCCTCATTCTCCCACAGTGCTGGGATCACAGGCACGGCTCCTGTGCTCAGACACGTTCTGGTGTTTTTTTACTCCTTTCTTCAGTTCTGCGCTCCCATCTGGGATACTTTTTCTTTCACCTGAAGGGCTTTTAGTACCTCTTGTCATTTGGCAATGAATTTTCCTGGTTTTGTTTGCATGACAATATGCTTTATATACCCCTAATTTGTGACGAAGCCTGGGCACAGCAGCTCACGCCTGTAATCCCAGCACTTTGGGAGGCGAGGCCAGCAGATCACAAGGTCTGGAGATCAAGACCAGCCTGGTCAACATGGTGAAACCCTGTCTCTACCAAAAATACAAAAAATTACCTGGGTGTGGTGGCGGGCGCCTGTAATCCCAGCTACTGGGGAGGTTGAGGTAGGAGAATTGCTTGAACCCAGGAGGCGGAGGTTGCAGTGAGCAGAGTTCGCACCATTGCACTCCAGCCTGGGTGACAGAGCGAGACTCTGTCTCAAAAAAAAAAAAAAAGAAAAAAAAAATTGTGATGAATATTTTTGTTGGGTATAGAGTTCCAGGTTGGCCACCTTTTTCCTTCCAGCACTTCAAAGACGTCATTCATTATCTTCTAGCTTCTGTGGTTTCTGGGAAAGTCAGCCACCAGTGTTGTTCTTCTGAATGTTAAGCATTTTTTCTCTGGCTGCTTTTAAGGGTTTTTTTTGTTTTTCTTTTGAGACGGAGTCTTGCTCTCTCACCCAGGCTGGAGTGCAATGGCGCAGTCTCGGCTCACTGCAACCTCCACCTCCCAGGTTCAAGTGATTCTTCTGCCTCGGCCTCCCGAGTAGCTGGGATTACAGGAACCCACCATCATGCCTGGCTAATTTTTGCACTTTTGTAGAGACTGGGTTTCACCATGTTGGCCAGGCTGGTCTCCAACTCCTGACCTCAGGTGATCTGCCCGCCTCAGCCTCCCAAAGTGCTGGGATTACAGGCATGAGCCACTGCGCCCAGCCAAGATGTTTGTGTTTTTCGTTTTCAACAGTTTGACTATAATGTACTAGATTGTTTTGTTGTTGTTGTTTTATTGTTTTGTGTGGTATTTGTTCTGCTTAGGGTTCACTGAGGTTCCTGAATCTGTGGGTTGGTATCTTTCATCAGTTTTGGGAAACTCTCAGCTACTATCTCTTCAGCTATTGCTTCTGCTCCATTTTCTCTCCCTTCCTCTTCTGGAACTCCAGTTACACATACATTAAGCATTTTCACTATGTTCCACATGTCTCTTTGCCTTTTTCCTCATTCTTTTCGATTTTTCTCTAAGCCCTGGCATGGATATTTTCCATGAGCCGGTTTTCCAGTTTGCTCATCCTACCTTCTGTTGTGTCCAGACTGCTTTTAGACTCTCCAAATAATTCTTCATTTCATATATTTTATTTTCAGTTCCAAAATTTCCACTTCTTTTTTTTTTTTTTTTAAGACAGAGTCTTTGCTCTGTCACCCAGGCTGGAGTGCAGTGGTGCGATCTCAGCTCACTGCAGCCTCTGCCTCCCGGGTTCAAGCGATTCTTCTGCCTCCCGAGTAACTGGGATCACAGGTGCGTGCCATCACACCCAACTAATTTTTGTATTTTTAGTAGAAATGGGGTTTCACTATGTTAGCCAGGTTGGTCTCGAACTCCTGACCTCAGGTGATCTGCTCGTCTCAGCCTACCGAAGTGCTGGGATTATAGGCATGAGCCACTGTTCTCAGCCCACTTCTTTTTTATACATTCAAATTCTCTTGAAAGTCTCCCATCTTTTAATCTATCTTATCCATCATTTCCTCAATTTTCTTGCATATGTTACAGATGTCTTCAAGTCCTTGCCTGATAACTGCAATATCTGTTTTTTCTGGCTGGTTTTAGTCATTTGGCCCTTGTATTTAACCTGCCCTGTAATTTCCTAGTAGATGCTAGATATGGCAAATCAAAGAAGGAGGCCACACTTTAGACATTGGCATCTTTTTCCAAAGACACTTAAGTTTGTCTTTTATAATGGTGGTGGTTTGCTTTTGTCTCTGCTAAGTAGATTCTGGAGAATTCCTTTGATCCCGTGAAGGCTTCATTTTAACTTTTAGGACTGGTCCGATTCTGTTTTTAGTTTTACTCCTGGGGAATGAGTGAAGGGCAGGAAGTAAGCTTCAGGGGGATGTGGTCCCTCTTCAGGAGGATGCAGTCCCTCCTCAGGAGGATGTGGTCCCTCTTCGGGGGGATGCGGTCCCTCTTCGGGGGTCTTCAGGAGGATGTGGTCCCTCATCGGGGGGATGTGGTCCCTCCTGGGGGGGATGCGGTCCCTCTTCAGGATGATGTGGTCCCTCTTGGGGGGGATGCGGTCCCTCTTCAGAAGGATGTGGTCCCTCTTGGGGGGCATGCAGTCCCTCTTCGGGGGGATGCAGTCCCTCTTCAGGGGGATGTGGTCCCTCTTCGGGAGGATGTGGTCCCTCTTCAGGGGGATGCGGTCCCTCTTCGGGAGATGTGGTCCCTCTTCAGGAGATGTGGTCCCTCTGGGGTCTCACCTGAAAGCCCAGGGTGTTTCCTGGATCTCCTTCACCTTGCCGGGGTTTGGCCTCCAGCCTGTGTCTTCACGTGCATGAGCACGGAGATCACTGCTGTGCTGCCATGTGGCGTAGCCTCCCACCCAGCACTGTTCTGCTTGGTTCTTGCAGTGTTGCTCTGTGTGCATGTGTGTGTGTGTGGCTTAGAGGGTTGGGGTGGTGGGGGGGGGGGCAGTTGTATGCAGAGGTTGGGGTCCTCCTCTTTGTTTCTTGCCTTTTGGGATTTTACCCCTCAAGTCCCGGCTCCTCTGGCTACCCTGAAGGACAATCTCTGTATCCGTGCACTGCCGTCCGCTCAGGCTCCACTTCCTGTTCCAGGGTTTGGGAAATACGCCAGCAACACTGCTGGGGTGAAGGGCAGCTTGTCTGTATTCTCTTCTCTCAAGGATGACAGCCTTGTCCCACCTGCACTGGCCCCCTTCCCGGATGGGTTACGTGTGTGGGGTTCTTTTCTTTTTTAAGACAGGGTCTCACTCTGGCCCAGCTGGAGTGAAGTGGTGCAATCACGGGTCACTGCAGCCTCGACCTCCTGGGTTCAAGCGATCCTTCCACCTCAGCCTCCAGAGTAACTGTAGAGATGAGGTTTCACCAGGTTGCCCAGGCTGGTCTTGAACTCCTGGGCTCAAGCGATCCTCCAACCTCAGCTTCTCAAAGTGCTGGGATTACCAGCATGAGCCACTGTGCCCAGCTTGAGGTCTTAATTTCTACAGACACACACAGACACACAGGACTGCTATACTGATGGGCACCCAGGTCTGTGAGGTCATTCACATTTTGTGAAAACGGTGAATATGCCAAGAAACCCAGAATGAATTTTGTAGACAGGAAGCGAGCTTTGTGGCAATGAAGGGACCTAAAGAACGAACCAGGCTTTTATTATGGAAATTCTCTTTTTAAGGAAGACTAATGTTACTTACTGATACATTTTTTAAAAATCTCTTTGAAGTTAATCTCTAAGCAATAATATTTCAAAACAGGAGAAGAAATATTTAAGGGAACGTGCTGAAAATACCTTTGTGTGTGTTGCTTTTGTTTTTGTTTTTTGGGCAAGGTCTTGCTCTGTGGCCCAGCTGGAGTGCAGTGGTGAAATCACGGCTCACTGCAGCCTCAACCTCCTGTGCCTAAGCGATCCTCCCTCCTTGGCTTTCCGAGTACCTGGGATCACACATGTACAGCACCGCACTCAGCTAATTTTAAATTTTTTTGTAGAGACAAGGTCTCCCTGTGTTGCCCAGGCTGGTCTTGAACTCTCAGGCTTAAACAGTACTCCTGCCACAACCTCCCAAAGTATTGGGATTACAGGCGTGAGCCACTGCACCCGGCCTGAAAACTTTATATGCTGAATGAATGTCTGTGTAGTTTCAGGGGAAAGAATGTCAGAAGTAAGGATAAAGTCATACTGCTATCTATCCTAAAAATGTTCTTACAGCCTTTATCATTTTACTATCTGCCACGAACATTTTTTTTTAGGTTCTATGGCACATGTCTATGCTTTTTAAATTGTTTTCAAAAAGTTAACCAAACTCTTTCAGCAAAATGGTGCGGAGAGAATCTCTACAATCAGGCCTCCTTATCAATCCCCCAAGACAACTCTCTCCCTGCTGGGCCCACCTGCTGCTCACCCTGGAGAGCAAAGGGCAAAGTCGTCGTGCAGCCTCTGATGCCTCTGCTTCAACAGCACCAGGGTGTGCCCCACCCATGAACGCAGAGCCTAGGCGTGGGCTAATCTCACAGTCAGATGCCACATGTTGCTTCTGTCACGGTGCCCAGGTTGAGACATATCATCTCAGGTCCAACAGCTGAGAGATCTTTTTTTTTTTTTTGAGAGGGAGTTTCACTCCTGTTGCCCTGACTGGAGTGCAATGGCGTGATCTCCGCTCACTGTAACCTCTGCCTCCCGGGTTCAAGCGATTCTCCTGCCTCAGCCTCTTGAATAGCTGGGATTACAGGCGCCCGCCACCAAGCCCCGGGTAATTTTTCTATTTTTAGTCGAGACAGGGTTTCACCATGTTGGCCAGGCTGGCCTTGAACTCCTGACCTCAGGTGATCCACCTGCCTCGGCCTCCCAAAGTGCTGGGATTTTAGGCATGAGCCACCACGCCTGGCCAAGAGATCCCATTGTGACCAATAAAAAAAGAAAAGCTTCATTTTCTCTACGACTGACATTACAGTTCCAACAGGCATTTGCATAAAGAGGTGTCTGGCAGCTCGGAAGGCGCGGCCTGTGTGGACTGCTCTCCCGACTCTCGCAGATGCCAGCAGAGCGCAAGTCACCTTTGGTAAAATGCCCCAAACCTCGCTAGAAATCCCACTTTTCTCCATCTTCAGAAACTCATCTCAGGAATAAAGATTTGAGCAACTAGGGGAGGCTCCAGCAGACAAGACTGGCAGAGTGAAGAGGGGACCTTCCGGAAAGGGGATGGGCTGTTGGGCAGATGGCGGGACACGTCTCTGGTCTGGGAGTGGGCTCCCCCGACACGCCACTTTCCCTGCCAGATGGCACTTCTGGTGATTCCAGAATCTGGAATGGGGGATGCCTGTTTCCCTCCCGAGCCCACCTGCTGCTCTGGGTCCCCGGAGCTCAACAAGTCCACAACCACCTGCTCTGAATAGAAAGCTGACATTGAACCTAATTCGTCTGACGAGGACGGGCGAGGGCACCGCGGGGCGCTCTTTCTGAAAAGCAGCACATTCCTGTGATTCCACGCCAACACGTAGAGCGCCACGCACATGCCAGGCACACACCACCAAGGACGCCATGGCAGGCTGTGTCCTTAGATCTTCCTAGAAAGTCGCTGGGTTAGAGCTGTGTGGCTCCACTTCCCATGGATGGGGGCATGTTTTCCTGTCCCCGAAAGCCCCCGTCCCCACATGTTGGCAATCCCGTGGGATCTCGGTCATCTGAACCCCATCAGGCAGAAGCTGGAGGTCCACCTGCCCCACCTGCCCACCAGCTGGGCACGGAGACGCCTTCACCTGGCAGCGGCCGGCAGAGGACTCGAGAAATGACCACAGAAAGGCACACACCGGCTCCCGGTCACAGCTCTCCACAGACGTCCCCTCCCAGACACGGCTGTGCAGTCACCCAGCTCCCCCCTGCTCCAACACACTTGAGAGTTCTCGCGCATGGGCAGCTGCACCTAGCCGGCCACCGGGACCTGGTCACCAAAGCCCTGGCTGCAGCATCGAGGCAAATGCAAACGCTGGCTCCAGCACACAGACCAGAGGCACCCACAGTTCTGTCCCAAACCACTTCCAGCAGGTGCCTTTGCTTGTCACTTGCTTCACGGGGCTCCTTAGCTGGCCTCAGGGTAAAGCTGTCAGCACCCAAGGAGCTCCAGGCGAGGCCAAGCCGTCCTGACACTGGCTGCTCCCAGGGCTGGGCAAGTCCATCCAGGCCTGGGCTGAAAGAAGACTCCTCAGGCATCCTGGACAGGCCACAGGCCCTGCAGAAACCCACCCTGGTGCCAGCGGAGCCAACACTGGAAGAGGACAGCTCCGCCCAGCTCTCCACGCCATGAGAAGTGTCCATCTAGAACCAGAGACAGACAAGTTACAGACCGTCAGGATGGGATAAAAGCGGCAAGACTTCTAGGTGGATGCTCTGCCACCCTTACTCACCTGGGACATTGTCCAGTCGCTACAGAGACAGCCTGTCAACAGCCATCTGGAAAGGAAGACTGTAATTAATTCTCAATGAAGAGACACTAAAAAAAATATGCATTAACAAAACATTAACGCCCACCACCAACACTATCCTGTGAGAAATGACTCGTGTAGCAATAGCAATTAATTTCAAAATCCAAAATGTGTGGTTGAGGCCAGGCACCAAGGCTCATCCCAGCACTTTGGGAGGCCGAGGAGGCTCACGCCTGTGATCCTAGCACTGTGAGAGGCTGAGGCAGCTCATGCCTGTCATCCCAGCAATTTGGGAGGCCGAGGCGGGCGGATCATGGGGTCAGGAGATCAACACCATCCTGGCTAACATGGTGAAACCCTGTCTCTACTAAAAATACAAAAAATTAGCTGGGCGTGGCGGCGGGGCACCTGTAGTCCCAGCTACTTGGGAGGCTGAGGTAGAAGAATCGCTTCCTAGAGGTGGAGCTTGCAGTGAGCCAAGATCGCGCCACTGCACTCCAGCCTGGGCGACAAAGCCAGACTCCATCTCAATAAAAAAAAAAAAAAAAAAAGTGGGTTGAGCTCTTGTTAAAGAATTTTTTTTCAGCTGGGCGCAGTGGCTCACGCCTGTAATCCCAGCACTTTGGGAGGCCGAGGCGGGCGGATCACAAGGTCAGGAGATCGAGACCACGGTGAAACCCCATCTCTACTAAAAATACAAAAAATTAGCCAGGCGTGGTGGTGGGCGCCTGTAGTCCCAGCTACTCAGGAGGCTGAGGCAGGAGAATGGCGTGAACCCGGGAGGCAGAGCTTGCAGTGAGCCGAGATCGTGCCACTGCACTCCAACCTGGGGCACAGAGCGAGACTCCGTCTCAAAAAAAAAAAAAAAAAAAAAAAGAATTTTTTTTCTCCAAGGAGGCAAACACGCCCCATGGCCCTTTCTTTACAGAAGAGACCCTGCGACTTCAGGCACAGGAAGGAGAACACCTTCCACCAGGGCTCTGCGCAGCTCCGGCTGGGGCAGTGGCCTCTGAGTCGGGGCTTGGCCAGAAATAGGCAGTGACCGGGCCTGGAAGGGACCAGCCGCCACCACTGAGCTCTAGAAACTGATGTTTCCAACCCACTGCGACATGAATTGAATGTCTTTACGTTAGGGGAAAAAAAATTGCTCAAAATATAAAAACCAATTCAACTTCATACAACCTGTTGCTATGGGAGTGGAACAATTACTGCTGCAAAAGAGAACAGCTTGGCTGACCTAAAACGGGCTTTCTCTGTACCTGGGTGAGTTGAGGGTGGCAGAGAAGGGCACATGGAGAGCAGGTGCCACCAAAGAGCCTCCTTGGAGGTGCCCAGGCTCATCTGGGTCGTGGCCACGAGCACACGGGTATCAGGGTCACCGCGCCCCCAGTGTTTGGCCCAGCTGCCCCAGACAAAGCTGGCCACCCTGGTGTCTTACCTGAGCTGGGGGAGGCAGCGCCGGCTCCCTGGGCTGGGTCTGGCGGTTCCCCAGAGCCCATCCTGTGGCTCTGAGGGTGGAGGGTGGAGGCTGGAGGGGCTTCTGCTCTGCCATCAGTGACCCTCAAAGGGACCCAGGCCCTGGGAACACAGGAAAGGAGGAGTCTCACCCACGGGAACGCGTACCAGCCGCTGGGTTCTAGAGAGTTCCAGAAGCACCGATGATCTTCCCGGTATGCGGTGCGAGCCCGGTGATGACCCGGGGGTCTCGCTGGAGGCAGGTGTTCAAGTGCTTTGATCAGCTGGCCGACCCCAAATGTCTGGGGTCTCCACCCGTGACTTCTCCAGGGTGGGTCTCTCTCCTGGGAGCCAAGTGATTCCAACAGAGGGTTTTGGTGGAGGGAGTCGGAGTGTGAACGCGTCTGGACTGCAGAAATGCTCTCCTGATGAGAACACCGAGGCGCGCCGGCCTGGGCTGCCTGAAAATGCACATCCACTAAATCCCTTTGGTTGGTAACTGTTCACGATTCCAGTCTCGATCCAGAACCAAGGTAAAGTTCTCGATTCATCCTCTAAATACCAGAGGGAAACAGCCTTTAAACCACAACCAAAACAAAGACAAGCTGAGACTGTTCTCTGCAAAACGCCTCCTGATGCCTGGGCTCAGCCACCTTCTCCAGTAACTAGCCGGCTGGAAGCAGTGCCCCCAGGAGGGGACTGCAGGGAGCTGGGATGAGCTTCACGGGAGGCGGGACCGCACCGCCATGGCTGTCCCTAGAATCCTTGACTCTTTAAAAGAGTGAGGGGGGTTACACCGGCAACACTCCAGAGGCCGTGTCCCACATTTCCAGGCACGGCTGATGTGGGGCTCACAGCCTCCTGTCCCCGGCCGTCGGCCAGCCAGCGGCACATCCTCTTCTTGTCTGTGTGAAGTCGGCATCTTTGTGCTGCTTGCAGACATGAAGGCAGCGCACACCTCAAGGCCCCAGGTCAGCGCCAGCCCAGCACAACTTGTGGGCAGCCATGTTCTGAGTCTAAATGACACTTTTCATGGTTTCTACTGGGTGAACAATGACTATTAACAGGGAGGAGGCCAGCCTACTGCTGAAATGCTGAAAAAGGAATAAAAGTAAGCAGAGCAAAGTTCAACGGAATCAAACGAGAAGTACAGCAAGTCCTCTGAAAGGGATGTCAGAGATTGGTGGTCTACTAACGAAACTGCCATCTGTTTAATTTAACAGCCAAGCCAAGGTTATTGGTCCTACAAATCCAAGGAAACTAGTTCAGTTTTTCTAGAATGTTCCAGAACCATCCCCAAAGGCCCTCTGAGTGTCGGCTGCTCTGTGCCTGCTGCCTGCATATTTAATGGTTCTCTAAATTCAGAAATCTGTGACCACCATCCCATTCTTGTGCAAAATTGCCATGGCCGGGCTGTATTTGTTCAACCACGGTGCATTCATGATGAGGAGAACCGGGCAGGTGGTGGGATCCCCACCCCAGCACCCCACGCCACAAAGCTGCAGTGGACACACAGTGAGGACCGCCGTGTCCCCCTCTGTTTCCTGCACAGCACGCCAGGCCACTGGGAGATGCGTTCGACGGGACACCCTAGACCACACTAACAAGAGGCCCAACCCTGGAAATGCTCATCGCCTGCAACCAGCACACAGAGGAGGTCGCAAGTCAGGACCGGCCATGCCCGGCACAGCAGCCACGCCCCTAGAACCACAGCAGGGGACACGTCACGAGGAGGTCGCAAGTCAGGACCAGTCACGCCTGGCAGAGCAGCCACACCCCTAGAACCACAGCAGGGGCCCCTAGGACCACAGCAGGGGCCACTTGCCCTCCCAGGTCCTCTTCAGAGCTCTCCTGACTTGAAGCTGCATTCCCTCCGCTCTGAGGGCAGGGTACCGGGTGCCCTTGCCCAGCCGAGGCCGCTCTTGTCTTTTCTCTTCTGATGGAGCAGAGGAGAGGAGCAGGCGGCCCCCAGGGCTCAGGGTTGAATTTCCAGAGCTACAGGATAGGGGGGCCACGCCACAAGCCACAGTGAGCTGCCCCCTCTCGCCGACCCCACAGTCACCCCCACATTCAGCAATGGGAGGACACGGCTCTGCGTCCATGCCCCTCCAGAAGGCGGGGAGGGGGAGAGGGGTGCGATGGGGTCCCGCCGGGCCTGCTGCTCCCACACGGTGTTGAGAGAATTAGAAGTCCATGAGTTAAACGCTTCAGATCAACAGACGGTGTCAGACCCCAAAGTTCAGTTCTCTCCCCCGATCGGTGTCCACCCAGGTACCAGCGAGCGGGGCTGCGCCATGAACTCTGAGGAGTTCCTCCTCCACAGCAGCCCCCATGGCAGCCCCCACAGAGGCCAGGCCCCTGGACCCCACGTTCAAATCACACTGAGGCGCCTCGGCTGAGGCTTCCCTGGACGCAGGCGCCAGTGTCCATGGTTTACTTCCGCGAGGATTCTGCGGGACCACCTGTCGGGGACCGAATGCCTATGACAGTGAGGGAGGACCACCGAACTTTGGAAAATCCAAGTTTTTTTCTAAGTATTTCTATTATTTACCTCAGTGCATGATGGAAACAGGGAGGAGCCATGCAGGATGCCAGAAAATTACGTTTTAAAATAAGCTGTCCCCTGCCGAGTTCTAGGGCCTCTCTGTCTGCTGGGCAGGCGTCTGGGTCATCCAGTTCACAGCCCGACAAGCGAAGGATGCTGACAACTTCTAAACCGTATTTACAGAAAACAAAAGGGAAAATTCTCCCCCCCGCCCCGCCCCGACTGAGTTTTGGTCCCGTTGCCCAGGTTGGAGCTCAATGGCGTGATCTCGGCTCACTGCAACCTCCTCCTTCTGGGTTCAAGCGATTCTCCTGCCTCAGCCTCCCAAGTAGCTGGGATTACAGATGCCTGTCACCACACCTGGGTAATTTTTTGTATTTTTAGTAAAGACAGGGTTTCGCTATGTTGGCCAGGCTGGTCTCAAACTCCTGACCTCACGTGATCCACCTGCCTCAGCTTCCCAAAGTGCTGGGATTACAGGTGTGAACCATCACACCTGGCCCAAAAGGGCAAATTCTTACAAGAGAGATGGAAAATTTAGAATATTAAAAAGGAGGCTAGAACTTAAGAGAAATAACAAAAGACCCACCAGCCAACTTCACCTGGAATTAGTCACAGCTGTACTAAAAATCGAGTGAGATGGGACCGGGTGCGGTGGCTCACGCCTGTAATCCCATCACTTTGGGAGGCTGAGGTGGGCAGATCGCCTGAGCTCAGGGGTTCGAGACCAGCCTGGCCAACACGGTGAAACCCCGTCTCTACTAAAAATATAAAAATTAGTGGGGTGTGGGGGCACCCACCTGTAGTCCCAGCTACTTGGGAGGCTGAAGTAGGAGAACTGCTGGAGCCTGGGAGGCAGAGGCTGCAGCAAGTCGAGATAGTGCCACTGCACTCCAGCCTCAGCGAGACAGTGAGACCCTGTCTCTAAAAAAAAAAAAAAAAAAAAAAACTGCATGCACCCACACACAAACACACCCAGGAGTGCCGGGTGTGCCCTCACCCCACCTTCAGGATTTAGGACACACTCAGGATGCAGAGGACACAGCACTCTCACTGCAGGGAGAGGCCCTGGGAAGAAGCCAGAACCATTCAAGGTCCCAGCCTCGGGCTCCGCGGCCATTCCCCCCCACGTGCTCAGGGGCTCCCTTCCTGAAAGGAGGGGCCCAGAACAGAAAGGCCCCGAGGAGGAAGGGGAGAAACTGCCAGGGCCGCAGAGGCCGAGCTGGGGTGTGCGTTCCCCAAGGTCAGACACTGGCACCGGGGGCCATGGTTCAGCTGCCGCGGGTGAAATGGACATCTGGGGGGAAGCCGTGCCCTCCGGCCCCATCTGCTGCACACACAAACCAACAAAGGTTTCATGGACGAAGCCACACCCAGGGAAGGCTGTCAAGACGCAGAAACAGTAGAAAAAGCACAAACAAATCACTTCCCCCAAGTCCAACAGCTTTTTTTTTTTTTTTTTTTTTTTTTTAAAGACAGGGTCTCACTCTGTGGCCCAGGCTGGAGGGCAGTGATGCAATCACGGCTCACTGCAGCCTCGACCTCCTGGGCTCAAGCGATCCTTCCATCTCAGCCTCCTGAGTAGCTGAAACCATAGCACAGGCGCCATCATGCTTGGCTAATTTCTTGTAAGGACGGGGTTTCGCCACGTTGCCCAGGCTCCCACAGTCATTCTGAATGACCAAGACGCACCAGCTGTACCCGCAGTGCCGCACAGGAACTGGGTGTGTCGGGGTCCCTGCCCTGAGTGTATACGACGGTCTGAGAGCATCCAGAGGAAACAGCACCCAAGCCCCCCATGTGAAAAGGTGGTCAGAGGGGAGGGCGGTGAGGGAGGCCCGGGATCCCCCTCCGACCACACCCACGGGCATGCGCTGCTGGCCGCACCCAGCCTGTCCCTCCTGATGCCCACGAAACGTGTCCAGCACTCCATCTGGCCGGCTGCAGGATGCCTACATGCCCTGTCACCGCTTCCTGGAAAGGTCCCAGTACCCCAGGGTTTGGTCAAATCCAACCATTTCTGCTAACAAGTTCACTTTTGCATTCGAGAGGGGACGGGGCCAACATTTTGGAGCATAAATCACAAACGCTCTGCCTGCACTGTGTTCGATGTTTTAGAAACACTATTTTGTTTGAATTCACAACAGCTGTGTAAGTAGCACCCCCCAGCCCTGTTTTTCAGATGTGGGAAGTGCGGCCTCAGGACGTCTGCGAAAGCCCAGCCCGCAGCTTGTCTGTCTGTGCAGCGCTCAGCCCTGGGCCTCACTTTCAGGGCCAAGACCCCTCGGCCCGCAGCTCCTTGCTGAGCACGCAGAATAAAGGGAAGGTGAACACCACTTTCCACATGTAGTCTTTATTACCCACAAACAGTTGGCATCAGTGCTCACACCAACGCGGAAATTCGAAAGGATATTTTAGTGCGCATGGAAACAAAGTTGTAAAAATACTGTTTTTTAGAGCAGCGTAAAGAAACAGACACTTCCCAAATCCCAGCATCAAGGACGGCTGGCACGTTTCCTTCGCTTCACTCAATACTTAGGAAACAATGGGTCCACACCACTCATCACGCCTGGACGCCAGCCACGGAGGTGGGAGCCTCTCACACTCCGAACTCGCTGCCTCCTCCCCTGGAGAGAAACGGGACGCACCTCACTCACTCTCAGTCGCACGCTGAGCACCAACTCTGCACTAGGTGCCAGCACCGGGCCTTGCCCAGGGGCCTCACGTGAGCACGAGACCAGAAGGCAGCTGGCTGGGGGCTGGCTGCGGTGGGTTTCTCGTTTTTTGTTTTTTGTTTTTTTTTGAGACGGAGCCTCGCTCTGTCCCCAGGCTGGAGTGCAGTGGCGCGATCTCAGCTCACTGCAAGCTCCGCCCCCCGGGTACCCGCCATTCTCCTGCCTCAACCTCCCGAGGAGCTGGGACTACAGGCGCCGCCACCGCACCCGGCTAGTTTTTTTGTATTTTTAGTAGAGACGGGGTTTCACCATGTTAGCCAGGATGGTCTCGATCTCCTGACCTCGTGATCCGCCCGTCTCGGCCTCCCAAAGTGCTGGGATTACAGGCTTGAGCCACCGCGCCCGGCCTCGTCTTGTTTTTTATTTGTCCTTTATGCTTTTTGTTCTTATTCCTCCTTTCTTGCCTTCTTTCAAATTAATCAAGTATTGTATCAGGCCATTCTTGCACTGCTATAAAATACCTGAAACTGGATAATTTATGAGAAAAGAGGTTTAACTGGCTCATGGTTCTGCAGGCTATACAGGAAGCATGGTGGCATCAGCTTCTAGGGAGACCATAGGAAGCTTCCAATCACGGCAGAAGTCAAAGAGGGAGCAAGTGTCTCACACGGCGGCAGCAGGAGCAAGAGGGAGGGTCATGGGGGAGGTGCCACATGCTTTTGATTGACCAGATCTTGTCTCTATCATGAGGACAGCACCAAGGGGAAGGAGCTAAATCATTCACGAAGGGTCCCACCAGGCACCACGCCCAACATTGCGGATCACAGTTCAACATGAGATTTGGGTGGGGACACATTGTGGCTCACGGTTCAACATGAGATTTGGGTGGGGACACATTGTGGCTCACGGTTCAACATGAGATTTGGGTGGGGACACA
>NW_022162794.1:0-4323 GCF_008728515.1 Papio anubis | reverse complement strand
CTCCTCACAGCCTTCTCCACCCCCACCTGCAACAGATGCAGCACAGCAAACATGCGGATTCTGGAAGGTTCTCAGCTCTGTATTTGCTCTCTCAAATTCTAGGAATTGACTTTTTAAATTAATGCATCAACCTCTCATGGCAAATATTTGAGAAAACAAATTTATATTCAGATTCTTATTTTCAGTAGGGAAGTAAGAAGTTGCAGCTCAGTGCACATAAAGTTGAGACTGAGATGGAGACATCCAGCCCCACCTCTCTGGAACAGGAAAGATGACTGGGGAGGAAACACAGGTCAGCGTGGGAACAGGGGTCACGGTGGACACGGGGGTGAGTTGTCTCTCCACCTCCTCACATTATGCTGACAGGGAGGCAGACACATTCAGATGCCTTCACAGAAAGAGGTGCCAGAGGCTCTTGAAGTAACAAAGGGGAGATGTGAAGAAATCCTGCATCTCAGTCCCACACAAGACAGTTATCTCAGGCTACAGAAAACAATAGTCATGAACAAATTCAGGTCAGTCATGGTAAGTAGTGACACTGAACAGCCCACCACACACTCAAAATGTCCCAATCAAAGAATCCCCATAACCCAGTCCTTTCCCCTCTGCCCCACTCCCCACACGCTCTAAACCCCAGGAATCTCACCTTTTCAAGCCGTGAGAGACACATCAGAGCCCTGGGCACTGTCGCTGGCTGGGGTAGAACAAAAACAGGAGCTGGTCAGAGCCCGCAGGAGACGTGGGACAGGAGGAATTATGGGGTGGGTGAGCTCCTCCACACTCCCACCCCCACCACTTACACGCAGCCTGAGAGTAGCTCCCTCCTTTTCCACCTGTGGGAAGAAAATGTCCTGTGAGGGGACTGGGAGGAAGCAGGGCCATAAGATCTTAGATGAACCCCTAGTCTTGGACCCAAAAGTAATTTCCAGAATTATGACTACAGACCCAGGACAGGATCAGGAAACAGGAGGAAAGCAGGTGTGTGTCCTGAACCAATTGCCCTCCTAAGGTCTGTCCTTAGTAGGGACCTTACCCTGACTCATGAATGCTGGAATCAGGACCCCAGTACCATAATCATCAACTTGATACATCCGTCCTTGTCAAATGTGGTACACAAAAGAGTAAGGGCAGCACACAGGGTCCCAGGCTGGGTTAGCCCCTGTGTGGATGCTGCTTCCCAGGAATGAGGCAGGGAACACTTCTACCTGGGGCTTGAAACCCCCAGAGGGACAAGAAAACCCAGACCCCACCCCTCACCCCTTCCCTACCTGAGCTCTTCCTCCTCCACATCACAGCAGCGACCACAGCTCCGGTGACCACAACTGCTAGGACAGCCAGGCCAGCAACGATGCCCACGATGGGGATGGTGGACTGGGAAGATGGCTCTGGGAAAGGAGGGGAAGATGAGGGGCCCTGACCCTGCTGAAGGGCTCCAGAAGGGCTCCTGCTTCCCCTGAGAAGAGACATGACCCCTCATCCCCCTCCTTACCCCATCTCAGGGTGAGGGGCTCCGGCAGCCCCTCATGCTGCACATGGCACGTGTATCTCTGCTCTTCTCCAGAAGGCACCACCACAGCTCCTCACTTCTGGAAGATTCCATCTCCTCCTGGCCTGGTCTCCACAAGCTCGGTGTCCTGAGTTTGGTCTTCCCCATCCCGCTGCCAGGTCAGTGTGATCTCCGCAGGGTAGAAGCCCAGGGCCCAGCACCTCAGGGTGGCCTCATGGTCAGAGACGGGGTGGTGGGTCACGTGTGTCTTTGGGGGGTCTGATGGGAAGAGTCAGAAAATTCAGGGGCTTTGTATCTCTCATGGGACACCCCAGCAGCACTCAAGTGACCATCCTGAGAATGAACAGGACACCTGGGGTGGGGGAGGGAGCACAGACACCAGACACCAGCCTGGACACAGGCATCTGGGATAATCTCCTATTCCTTGGAGAGTTCTACTATCTGAGGGAGGAACAGGGACTTCTGGTCCTGACCTTAGTGGAGGCCAAGGGACTCAGAAAAGCTGGAATTAGACCTTCAAAACATTGAGTGTGAGGCAGAGAACAAGGCCTGAGAGAAAAATACACGGTGCCCAAGGGTGCTGCAGGGGTCAAAGGGGACCCCTGATCTGTATTCTAGGGACTGTCTTCCCCTCCATGTCCTCAGAGAGGTCATCCCTTAATTGTCCTAGAGAGCAGAGGGGGCCTTCAGAGGAAATGAGGGAAACTCATACCATTCTCCATTCAAGGGAGGCCGACATTCTAGCTCTGATCCCATTTTCCTCCCCTACTCATGGGAGGCCATCCCGGGAGATCTAGAGGTGATGGGGAAGGCTCCCCAGTGCCCCTGGTACCCGCGCGCTGCAGCGTCTCCTTCCCGTTCTCCAGGTGTCTGCGGAGCCACTCCACGCACTCGCCCTCCAGGTAGGCTCTCTTCTGCTCCGCCACACGGGCCGCCTCCCACTTGCGCTGGGTGTTCTGAGCCGCCACGTCCGCGGCGGTCCAGGAGCGCAGGTCCTCGTTCAGGGAGATGTAATCCTTGCCGTCGTAGGCGCGCTGGTGATACCCGCGGAGGAGGCGCCCGTCGGGTCCCAGGTCGCAGCCATACATCCTCTGGTAGGTGTGAGACCCTGGCCCCGCCCCCGCGGTCAGCCCCGCCCACCGAGCCCCGCCCCGCCCCGACCAACCCGCGGGGATTTTGGCCTCAACTGAAAATGAAACCCGGTAAAGGCGCCTGGGGCTCTCCCCGGTCGAGGGTCTGGGCGGGTCCCGCGGCCTCGGGGCGGATCTCGGACCCGGAGACTCGGCGAGACCCGGGCCGTTCGTCGGGGGTGGGGGGGGGTCGTGACCTGCGCCCCGGGCCGGGGCCACTCACCCCCCTCGCTCTGGTTGTAGTAGCGGAGCAGGGTCCGCAGGTCCACTCGGTCAGTCTGTGCGTGGGCCTTGGCGTTCCGTGTGTTCCGGTCCCAATACTCCGGCCCCTCCTGCTCCATCCACGGCGCCCGCGGCTCCATCCTCGGACTCGCGGCGTCGCTGTCGAACCGCACGAACTGCGTGTCGTCCACGTAGCCCACGGCGATGAAGCGGGGCTCCCCGCGGCCGGGCCGGGACACGGCGGTGCTGAAATACCTCAAGGAGTGGGAGCCTGGGGGCGAGGAGAGGCTGAGACCCGCCCGACCCTCCTCCCCGCGCGGCTCCCCGGGTCCTGCGCCCCCGCCTGAGGTACCCTCGCTCCTCCCCGCAGAGGCCGTTTCCCTCCCGACCCCGCACTCACCGGCCCAGGTCTCGGTCAGGGCCAGGGCCCCCGAGAGCAGCAGGAGGAGGGTTCGGGGCGCCATGACCGCATCTCGGCGTCTGAGGAGACTCTGAGTCCGGGTGGGCGCGTGGGGTCTTTAGAACTGGGACCGCGGCGACGCTGCTTGGCTTCTCTAGACATCCGACACCCAATGAGAGTGGGAACTGGGGACGCGTCACGAGTATCCTGGAAGAAGGACCCGACACAGGTTGGGAGAAGAAGTGAAACTAGGGGAGTGGGGAATCCCCAACTCTGCGCCTCCCCAATGCAGACAAGGCTCTCGGAGCCTGAGACCCTGAGAGCCACGCCCGGGACCTGGGACTTCGTCCTGATCCCTCTTCTCCTACACCAAGCCTCTTTGTCACACTGTCTGCCTGAGTCCTGGACAAGGATCTGTCTGTGGAAACCAGGGAGAGACCCCCAGGCTGCGCCCAGATCCTTCCCCTTCACTGCTCGTCCTGGAATCCCCGACCCTGAACTGGACTCCCTGCCTCCCACTCCTTACCTCTCCCCTTGGACCTTTGTACAGGGGAACTCACCACGGGGAACTTGATGCCGGAGTGAGCTCGCCCTGGGAATGGAGGTGTAGAGACAGGGGTTTTCTCTCTAAACCTGCTGAAGTTTTGTCTGAAGCCACCACGTAGAGATTCTAATACAGAGGAAGTTTCCTTTTTGTTTATTAATACAGTAGGTAGCACAATACTGGTAATCCCTGAATGATTAGAATTCCAATTTGTAAAAGACCTGTGTCAAAACAGCTTTACAAAGCTCCTAAGTTTTACTTTCCCAGACTATGGATCTGTGACTCTGGGTTGTTGCATTTAAAATTATCTTCATTCTGGGAGGCCGAGGCGGGCGGATCACGAGGTCAGGAGATCGAGACCATCCTGGCTAACACGGTGAAACCCCGCCTCTACTAAAAATACAAAAAATTAGCCGGGCGCGGTGGCGGGTGCCTGTAGTCCCAGTTACTCGAGAGGCTGAGGCAGGAGAATAGCGTGAACCCGGGAGGCGGAGCTTGCAGTGAACCGAGATTGCGCCAC
>NW_022162793.1:0-4325 GCF_008728515.1 Papio anubis | reverse complement strand
ATCACCTGAGGTCAAGAGTTCGAGACCAGCCTGATAATTATTAAAATCGATCATTGATGTTTACTAATTAATCATATTATTGCTCCTAATATCGAGGGAGTGTACACCTACCTGTGACGTTGTTCCTAATATCCAGGGACAGAGAGCATGATCTTAGTTTTAATATCGCAGTAGGTGTACACTCACACTGTGACACTGATCCTAATATCCAGGGAGTAAAGTGTGACATGATTCCCAACATAGCAATGAATGGACAGTCACCCGGTGATATTGCTCCTAATACTCATGGAAGAAGCATATGATATTACTCCCAATATCGCAGGGAGGGTACAGCTCTTCTGTGATATGGTTCCTAGTATCTGGAGGGGGAGAGGATGATAATAATTCCAGTATCGTAGGCTGTGTTCACCCGCCCTGTGATATTGTTATTAATATCCTGGAAGGGAGAGGATGATATGACTCCCCATAGAGCAGGAGGCGTACATCCTGGGATATTGTTCCTAATATCCATGGAGAGGAGAGGCTGATATTACTCCCAATATGGCAGTGGGTGTACATCCACCCTGTGATATTCTTCTTAATATTCCAAGGCTGAGAGGTTGATATTACTCCCAGTATCACAGACACTGTACACCCCCATGTGATACTCTTCCTGATATCCGGAAGGGGAGAAGATGGTATTAATCCCCATATCACAGGAGGTGAACACCCACTCTGATATCTTTCCTAGTATGCAGGGGGAGAGAGGATAATATTATTCCCAATATTGCAGAAGATGTACACGCCCCCCCATGATATTGTTCTTAATATTCCAAGGCACAGAAGACGATATTACTCCCCATATCACAGAAAGTATACACCCCCCAGTGATGTTGTTCCCATGATCCAGGAGGGAAGAGGATGATATTACTTTCTTTTTTTTTTTTTTTTTTTTGAGACGGAGTCTCGCTCTGTCGCCCAGGTTGGAGTGCAGTGGCCGGATCTCAACTCACTGCAAGCTCCGCCTCCCGGGTTTACGCCATTCTCCTGCCTCAGCCTCCCAAGTAGCTGGGACTACAGGCGCCCGCCACCTCACCCCGCTAGTTTTTTGTATGTTTTAGTAGAGACAGGGTTTCACCGTGTTAGCCAGGATGGTCTCGATCTCCTGACGTCGTGATCCGCCCATCTCAGCCTCCCAAAGTGCTGGGATTACAGGCTTGAGCCACCGCGCCCGGCCCTCGGATGATATTACTTTCAACCCCTGCACCCTGCAATGCTCTCACCCTGCAACACCGACACCCAGCTCAACCTGACATGGGAGCAGAGGTGCTGGCTGGGGGTGTTCATTTCTTCTCTTTTCTCCCTTGCCAGACTCAGTAGAGGAAGCTGAGACCGAGTAGCCGCAGGAACAAGGTGGGTTTTGCCCGTGGCTCAGGCTTCCTCTGGTTATGAGCTGGGCCTTGGAGTAACACCGGGGGAGGGGACAGAGCTGAGTACGGTGGGCATTGGATGCGACAGTCACCCCTCTGTGGTGTGGGCTGGGGGCTTGGAGGATGTCGCCTGAGGTGGGCCTGAACCTCCCGTCTACTCTGGCACTGGAGGCCGTGGGGTCCCACACTTCTTCCAATGAACATGCTGGCCCCCGCCTGGTCCCCGACCGAGGTGGGGCATCCTTTCCACTGCTGGGGCCCACATGTAGCTGTGGGTTCCTTCTTCATGACCTGGAGAAGCTGCAGTTCACCCTGTGCTCTGCCTGAGAGATGGGAGGCCACACTGCCCTCAGCGGGTAGCAGAATTCAGAGCCTTAGGTTGCAGGGGCCTCAACTGAGGTCCCTGAAGGGTCTGCTCCTTCCTGAGGGGCTGATTCAGGGAGGCCCTCCCGTCTCCCCTCTGCGGCTCTGTCTCTTCCCCTCAGGGTCCACATGTGGACGCACCAAGGGCTCTTGGAATTTCCCGGGGAATGGGATCCATCCCAGTACATTTGGGATGCAGGCACAAGGTTCCAGAGGAGGCCCGGGAAGCCAGTGGGGAAGGGAAGGCTGTTGTAGGTTTGCCTCAGGGAGGGGGTGGTTCCACCCTCTGCCAAAGTCTCTGGAGCAAAGGCACGTGGCTCTCCAGCTGCCCCGGAGGCCAGGGTAGTGGCTGGGAGGGGCTGTGTGCAGACTGTGCCAGGCCCCACCCACAAATGGGGCTTGTAGGGTCCTCGGGTGGCAGAGACTGAGCATAGGAATGTGAGCTTCAGGCCACAGAAGCCACAAAAGGGTGAGTGGCGTGATGGTGGGGCAGCACTTGGCCCCGGGTTAGGGAAGTCTCTTTAGTCTAGAACCAGAGGGTTGAGAGGATTTAGTCAAGTAATAGGTGGTGGATGAGGGGCTGGTGGTGGGGGAGGGGCTGGTGATGTAGCCTGTGTGAAGGCCCAGGGTTGAGGGAGTGGGGGTGAGTGAGCGAGGATGAGTGGGGTGTGAGTGGTGGTGAGCGGAGGTTTGATGGGGTGAGTGAATGGGAGTGTGAGCGGGGATGAGTGGGGTGTGAGTGGGGGTGAGTGAATGGGGTGTGAGTGAACAGGAGTGTGAGCGGGGATGAGTGGGGTGTGAGCAGGGGTGAGTGAGTGGGGGTGAGTGAGTGGGAGTGTGAGCAGGGATGAGTGGGGTGTGAGCGGGGGTGAGTGAGCAGGGCTTATGCAGGGAGGTGCAGAGTTGGGAGCGGGTGGGTTGGGTGCTGGATGGTGAGAAGCTCTTCTGGAGAGCTAAGCAGGGCCTGGGGCCTCAGGCTGTGGCTTGGCCTTTTCCCCAAGAGCACTGGGAAGCCATGGAGTGCTATCGAACAGTCACTGCAGACTGAGCAGTGAACGGACAGTAGGTGGGCAGGGCTGTCCGAAATCTAGGCCGCAGAGGATAGATGAGGAAGTTGAGTCCAGGAAAATGGCTGAGACGAGGGATACTGTTGAGTCCCCTCTGTCTTGCAGCGCTTTGTCATGGCATAGTGAGACCACTCAGAGGTGCCTCCTGTGGCCTGGACCAGGAGGGGCTGTGACGAAACCTCCCCATTTCCCAGCACAGGCCTGGCACCCACTCCTGGCCCTAGGAGGGATGAGATTTTGGAAAGGACCGTGTGAAGGGTCCCCGGTCCCACACATCTGCCCAAGGAGGGTTGGGGGGTTCAGACCCAGGCTTCTTCCCCAGGGGCATTCTCTGACTGGAAGGAGACCCTCCAGGAACCCAGCGCCCCAGCCCCCACTGCAGCCTCCGGTGGCTCCTGGCACAATAGCCTGTGGCACCTCCTCCTACGAGGCCCTCCCCGGGGTGCTGGGGATTCAGACTTGGAAATGCAGGCCAGGGAACGGGGATCATGCTTCCCTGTCTCCCCACCCTGAGCTGAACGGTCGAGGAGACCGAGGGCGGCGCTGATACCCCACATGCTACTTGGGGTCATTTTTGAGTCACTTTCGGTAGTTTGTGTCCTTCTAGGAGTGTGGCTGTTGTGTCTGGATGGTCTGATTTCTTGGTGTACAATTGTTCGTAGTGTTTTCATGGAATCCTTTTATTTCTGTCAGGTCGGCAATAATGTTTCCTCTTTCATTTCTGATTTTAGAAACTTGGGTTTGTAATTTTTTATTTATTTATTTTTATTAGAGATGGGGTCTCATCATGTTCCCCCAGGCTGGTCTTGAATGCTGGCCTCAGCGATCCTTCCACCTCCGCCTCACAAAGTGCTGGGATGACAGGCGTGAGCCATGGTGCTCAGTCTCTGATTTTAGTCATTTGTGTCCCGTCTTTCTTTTCTTGGTCAGTCTGGTGAAAGATTTGTCAATTTTGTTATTTTCAAAAAACCCACCTTCGGTTCTGTTGATTATCTCTTTTGTTTTTCCATTCTCTGTATTTTTACTTCCCATTTCCACTCTCACGTTTATTATTTTCTTCCTTTTATTCACTTTGTGTTTAGTTCTTTTTCTAGTTTCTCAAGGCGGAAGGTTAGGTTTTTGATTTGAGATTTTTCTTCTTTCTTTGAATGTAGACATTTACAGTTATAAATTTCCCTTTCAGCACTGCCTTAGCTGCATCTTGGAATTTTTGATACGCTGTGCTATTTTTTTTTTTTTTTTAAGACAGAGTTTTGCTCTATTGCCCAGGCTGGGGTGCAGTGGTGCAATCTTGGCTCACTGCAACTTTTACCCAGATTCAAGCCATTCTCATGCCTCAGCCTCCCGAGTAGCTGGAATTACAGATGTATGTGCACCACCACCCCCCCGCCTAATTTTTTTTTCTTTTTTTTCTTTTTTTTCTTTTTTTATAGAGACAGGATTTCACCATGTTTCCCAGGCTGATCTCAAACTCTTGGACTCAAGC
>NW_022162792.1:0-4332 GCF_008728515.1 Papio anubis | reverse complement strand
AAGTTTCCCAGAAAGCTTGTTTGCAGTTTTTATATGAGGATATTTCCTTTATCACCATAGTTTTCAATGCGATCCAAAATATCCCTTCTCAGATTCCCCAAAACACTGCTACCAAAATGATCCATGAAAAGAATCATTTAGCTCTGTGAAATGAATTAACATGGCACAAAGCAGTTTCTCAGAAAGCATCTTTCTTGTTTTTAAATGAGGATACTTCCTTTGTCATCATAAGCCTCAATGCGCTCCGAAATATTCCATTGCAGATGGCAAGAAATCAGTTTTCACAAACTGTTCAATGAAAAGAACAGAGTAACTCTGTGAGATGAATTCACGCATCAGAAAACAGTTTTTCCATAAACTTCTTTCTGGTTTTTGTCTGGGGGTATTTACTTTGTCACCACATTGTTCAAAGTGCTCCCAAATATCCTATTGCAGATTCCACAAAAACAGTGTTATCAATCTTGTCAATGAAAACAACCGTGTATCTTTGTGAGTTGAATTCACACATCCAAAAGTAGTTTCTCAGAAATCTTCTTTCTAGTTTTTGCCTGAAGATATTTCCTTTTTCACCATAGACCTCAATGTGCTCCCATATATCACTTTGCAGATTCCACAAAAACAGGGTTTGCAAACTGCTCCATGAAAAGAAAGGTGTAACTCTGTGAGATGAATTCACACATCAGAAAACAGTTTCTCAAAAAGCTTCTTTCCAGGTTTTATATGAGTATATATATATTTTTCCACTATAGGCCTCAATGGGCTCCCAAATACCCCTTTGCAGAATTCCAAAAAACAGTTTCATACAAGTTTCAATGTAATCTAAAATATGCCTTCTCAGATTCCCCAAAAACAGTGCTATCAAATGGTCCATGAAAACAATCATGTAAAACTCTTAGATGAAATAACGCATCACAAAGCGTTTTCTCAGAATGCTTCTTTCTCTTTTTTATCTGAGGATATTTCCTTTTTCACCATAGGCCTCAATGCGTTCCCTCAATATCCTGTTGCAGATTCCTCGAAAACAGTGTTAGCAAACTGCTCCATGAAAAGGAAAGTGTAGCTCTCTGAGATGAACTCACATAACACAAAGTAGTTTCTGAGAAAGCTTCTTTCTAGTTTTTTCCGAGGATATTTCCTTTGTCACTATAGGCTTCAAAGCAATTCTAATTATCCTTCTCAGATTCGCCAAAAAAAGTGCTACCAAACTGCTCCATGAAAAGTATCCTATAAGTCTGTGAGATGAATTCACAAACCACAGAGTAGTTTCTCAGAAAAATTCTTTCTAATTTTTGTCTAAGGACACTTCCTTTGTCTCCATAAGCTTCAATGGGTTCCTAAATATCCCATTGCAGATTCCTAGAAAACAGTGTTAGCACAATGTTCAATGAAAAGAACAGTGTAAGTCTCTGAGATGAATTCACGCATCCCACAGCAGTTTCTTAGAAAGATTCTTTTCAGTTTTTACCTGAGGATATTTCCTTCGTCACCATATGTTTCAATGCTCTCCAAAATATCCTATTGCAGATTCCATGAAAACAGTGTTAACAAAGTGCTAAATGAAAAGAATGGTGAAAATCTGAGATCAATTCTCACATCACAAAGCACTTTCTCAGAAAGCTTCTTTCTGGTTTTTATCCGAGGATATTCCCATTTTCACAATAGGCCTCATTGTGCTCCCAAATATTCCTTTGCATATTGCATGAAAACAATGTTAGCAAACTGCTCAATCAAAAGAAAGGTGCAACATTGTGAGATGAATTCACATATCACTAAGTAATTTCTCAGAAACCTTCTTTCTAGTATTTACATGAGGGTATTTCACTTGCCAGCTTAAGCTTCAATGCACTCCAAACTATCCCTTTTCAGATTCCATGAATACAGTGATAGCCAACTGCTCAAAGGAAAGAGCAGTGTAACTCTGTGAGATGAATTCACACATCACAAAACAGTTTCTCAGAAAGCTTCCTTCTAGTTATTATTTCAGGATATTTCCTTTTCACCATAGGCTTTAATGCACTCCCAAGTATCCTATTGCAGATTCCACGAAAACAGTGTTATCAAACTGCTCAATGAAAAGAACCATATAGTTCTCTGAGATGAATTCACACAGCACAAAGTGGTTTCTCAGAAAGCTTCTTTCTAGTTTTCATCTGAGAACATTTCCTTTTTCACTATAGGCCTCAATGCACTCCCAAATATCCCTTTGAAGATTCAATGAAAACAATTTTAGCAAACTGCTCCATGAAAGAAGCAGTAATGCTGTGAAATGAATTCAATACATCACAATGTCCTTTCTGAAAGCTTCTATCCTTTTTTTTTCTTAGGACATTTCCTTTGTCACCATAGTCTTCACTGCGCTCCAAAATATCACATTGCATATTCCAAGAGAACAGAGTTAGCAAAGAGTTCAATGAAGAGAACAGTGTACCTCTGTGAGATTAATTCACGTATCACAAAGCAGTTTCTCAGAAAGCTTCTTTCTAGCTTTTATCTGAGGATATTTCCTTTGTCACCATAAGCTTCAATGCAATCCAAAATACCTGTTCTCAGTTTCTAGATTAACGGTGCTACCAAACTGTTCCATGAAAAGAATCATGTAACTCTGTGAGATGAACTTACATATCACAGGGCTGTTTCTCAGAAAGCTTCTCTTTTTTTATATGAGGATATTTCATCTGTCACCCTAAGCTTCAATGCACTCTGAAATATTCCATTGTAGATTCCAAGAAAACTGTGTAATCAAACTGCACAATGAAAAGAACAGTCTACTTTTGTGAGATGAATTCACACATCAGAAAACTGTATCTCAGAAAGCTTCTTTCTAGTTTTTATCTGAGGATGTTTCCTTTTTCACTGTATTCCTTTGTAGATTAAGCAAAAAAAAAGTGTAAGGAAACTTCTCAAAGAAAAGAACAGTGTAACTCTTTCAGATGAATTCACACATCACACAGCAGTTTCCCAGAAAGCTTCTTTGTAGTTTTTTTCTGAGGATATTTATTTTCACCATAGGCCTCAATGTGCTCCCAAATATTCCTTTGCAGGTTCCACAAAAAGAGTGTTAGCAAAGTGCTCCATGAAAAGAAAGGTGCAACTCTCTGAGATGAATTCACACATCACAGAGAAGATTCTCAGAAAGCTTATTTCTAGTTGTTATCGGAGGATATGCCCTTTGTCACCCTAGGCTTCAATGTGATCCAAAATATCGGCTCTCAGATTTCCCAAAAAGAGTGCTACCAAACTGCTCCATGAAAAAAATCGTGTAACTCTGTCAGATGAATTCACAAATGACAAAGCAGTTTCTCAGAAAGATTCTTTCTGATGTTTGTCTGAGGATATTTCCTTTTTCATCATAGACCTCAGTGTGCTCACGAATGTCCCTTTCCAGATTCCAGGAAAACAGTCTGAGGAAAACACTCCATGAACAGAAACGTGTAAATCTGTGAGATGAATTCACTCCTCACAAAGCACTTTCTCAGAAAGCTTCTTTCTGGTTTTGGTCTGAGGATATTTCCTTTGTCACCATAGGTTTCAATGTACTCCAAAATATAATATTGCATATTCCATGAAAATAGTGTCATCAAGCTGCTCAATGAAAAGAATGGTGTGAGCCTGTAAGACGAATTCACTCACACAAAGAGGTTTCTCAGAAAGCCTCATTCTGTTTTTATCTGAGGATATTTCACCTTTCACTATGGGCCTCAATGCTGTCTCAAATATCCCTGAGCAGATTCCACAAAAACAGTGTTAGCAAACTGCTCAGTGAAAGGAAAGATATAAATTTGTGAGATGAATTCAACCATCACAAAGAACTCTCTCAGAAGGCTTCTTTCTAGTTTTTATAGGAGAATATTTCCTTTGTCACCATAGGCTTCAATGAGATACAAAATATCCCTTCTCAGATTACCCCAAAACAGTTCTAAAATTTATCCATGAAAAGTGTCGTGTAACCCTGTGAGATGAATTAACACATCACAAACCGGTTTCATATAAAGCTTCTTTCTGTTTTTTATATGAGGATATTTCCTTTGTCACCATATACTTCAATGCACTCTGAAATACCCCATTGCAGATTCCAAGAAAACAGTGTTAGCAAACTGCTCAATGAAAAGAACACTGTAAATCTGTGAGATGAATTCTCACACCACAAAGAAGTTTCTCAGAAACCTTCTTTCTAGTTTTTATCTCAGGATAATTCCTTTTTCACCATAGGCCCCAATGCATTCCCAAATATCGCTTTACAGATTCCACGAAAACAGTGTTTGCAAAATGCTCCATGAATAGATAAGTGTAATGTTGTGATATGAATTCACACATCACAAAGAACTTTCTCAG
>NW_022162791.1:0-4332 GCF_008728515.1 Papio anubis | reverse complement strand
GTGGACACGGGGGTGGGGTGTTCTCCCCACCTCCTCACATTATGCCTACAGGAACACAGACACATTCAGGTGCCTTTGCAGAAAGAAAGTCAGGGTTCTTCAAGTCACAAAGAGAAGGCGTGAACAAATCTTGCCTCTCAGTCCCACACAAGGCAGCTGTCTCACACTATAGAAAACATATTCATGAACAAATTCACATCCGTCACAGTGAGGAGTGACACTTTAAACAGCCCATCACATGCTCAAAGAAATCCCATAGCACAGCTGCGTCCACTGTTCCCCCCAACACCCCACAGATATCAGGCCCCCCAGGATCTCACCTTTACAAGCCGTGAGAGACACATCAGAGCCCTGGGCACTGTCACTGCCTGGAGTAGAACAAAAACAGGACCTGGTCAGATCCCTCTGGAGATGTGGCTAGAGGAGGAACTGTGGGCTGGGTGAGCTCCCCCATGGGCTCCCAACCACAACATCCCAAGGATCTCAGGGATCAGCCTCCTTCATACTTACTTGCAGCCTGAGAGTAGCTCCCTCCTTTTCTATCTATGGGAAGAAAATGTCCTGTGAGATATCAGAAAGGAGTCAGGGCCATAAGGTCCTAGAGGAATCTCCTAGTCTTGGACCCCAGAGAAGTTTCCAGAAATGTGTGATTGCAGACCCAGGGCAGGATCAGGAAACATGAAGAAAGCAGGTGTGGGTCCTGGACCAACTGCCCTCCTGAGGTCTGTCCTCAGCAGGGATCTTCCCTTGTGACTGCTGGGATCAGGTCCCATCACCACCGTAATCAAGGTGATCTATCTGTCCTTCATTTTAACAGGTGCTTTACAAAAGAGTAGGTGCTGGCACACAGGGCCCATGCTGGGTTGGCCCATGAGTGTGGGATGGTGCCTCCCAGTAACCAGACAGGGTACACTCTCTACCTGGGCCTGGAAGCCCCCAGTGAGATGTAAGAAATCCTGGGGACCCCACTCCTCACCCCTCACCTGAGCTCTCCTCCCTCCTACATCAAGCAGCAGCAACTACAGCCCAGTGTAGGGACTACAGTTCCAAGGAGAACCAGGCCAGCAACATGCCTACGTATGAGGATGTGTGACTGGGGAAGACGGCTCTGGGAAAAGAGGGGAAGGTGAGGGTCCTGACCCTAAGCAGCCCCAGAAAATTCCCGCTTTCCCTAAGAGACATGACACTCCCATCTCCCTCTTTACTCCCATCTCAAGGTGTGAGGGGCTCGGGCAGACCCTCATGCTGCATATGACAGGGTGTATCTCTGCTCCTTCCCAGAAGGCACCACCACAGCCTACCACTTTGGAAGGTTCCATCCTGGTGGTGGCTCTGGCTCCCAATGCAGCTCTTGTGTCCTGAGTTTGTTCCTTCCATCCCGGGCCTGCTGTGGCTGCGTGGGATTCTCCAGAGGTAGAAGCCCAGGGCCCAGGCACCTCAGGGTGGCCCCCTGTGAGGCCAGAGACGGGGTGGTGGGTCACATGTGTTCACTCCACCAGCCACCATGCACTTTCATCTTGAGAATGGAGCACCTGGGTGTGTGAAGGGAATGAACCCAGACACCATCCCTGGACACAGGCACCTGGGAGAATCTCCCATTCCGCGGGAAAATTCTGGCCCCTGAGGAGGGAACAGTGACTTTGGTCCTGACCTGAGTGGAGGCTGAGGGACTCCAGAGGAGCTGGACTCAGGACTCTGCCACACATTGGAGTGTGGTGCTGCAAATGTATCTAGGTAGCAGTGCCTGCTGCCCAAGGCCGCTGCCAAAAGTCGCAATCTCGACTGCAAAGTATTCTAGTGGAACGTTTTCCCTCTGGCTCCCAGATCTGTTCCCACCTGTCAGAAGGTGCTTTGGCCCCCAGTCGCCTCGCAGCATTCTGGCACCCAGACTCCTCCCCTGCACGAGGAGGCGATATTCTAGTGTTGGTCCCATTTGTCTCTCCCTCCCTTGTGGGAGGCCAGCCCGGGAGATCCACAGGCGATCAGGAGGCTCCTCAGTGGCCCCTGCAAGTGGGTACCCGCGCTGCAGCGTCTCCTTCCTGCCTCCAGGCATTCAAGGAGCCACTCCAGGCACTCGCCCTCCAGGTAGGTTCTGTGCTGCTCCGCCGCACCCGCCGCCTCCCACTTCCGCTGGGTGTTCTGAGCCGCCATGTCCGCAGCGGTCCAGGAGCGCAGGTCCTCGTTCAGGGTGATGTAATCCCTGCCGTCGTAGGCGAACTGTTCATACCCGCGGAGGAGGCGCCCGTCGGGTCCCAGGTCGCAGCCGTACATCTTCTGGACGGTGTGAGACCCTGGCCCCGCCCCCGCGGTCAGCCCCGCCCACCGAGCCCCGCCCCGCCCCGACCAACCCGCGGGGATTTTGGCCCAAACTAAAAAGGAAATCGGGTAAAGGCGCCTGGGGCTCTCCCGGGTCAAGGGTCCCCGGGTCCCGCGGCTTCGGGGTGGATCTGGGACCCAGAGACTCGGGGCCACCAGGGCCGTCCGTGGGGGATGGGGAGGGGTCGTGACCTGCGCCCCGGGCCGGGGTCACTCACCGGCCTCGCTCTGGTTGTAGTAGCGGAGCAGGGTCCGCAGGTTCCCTCGGTAGGTCTGTGTCGCGTTCTTCATGTTCTGTGTCTCCCGGTCCCAATACTCCGGCCCCTCCTGCTCCACCCACGGCGCCCGCGGCTCCATCCTCGGACTCTCGGCGTCGCTGTCGAACCGCACGAACTGCGTGTCGTCCACGTAGCCCACGGCGAAGAAGCGGGGCTCCCCGCGGCCGGGCCGGGACATGGAAGTGTAGAAATACCTCAAGGAGTGCGAGCCTGGGGGCGAGGAGAGGCTGAGACCCGCCCGACCCTCCTCCCCGCGCGGCTCCCCGGTCCTGCGCCCCCGCCCGGCGGGCTCCTCGCTCCTCCCCGCAGAGGCCGTTTCCCTCCCGACCCCGCACTCACCCGCCCGGGTCCGGGTCAGGGCCAGGACCCCTGAGAGCACCAGGAGGAGGGTTCGGGGCGCCATGACCGCCATCCTCGGCGTCTGCGGAGAATCTGAGTCCTGGTGAGTGAGTGGGGACTTTAGAACCGGGACCGCGGCGACGCTGATTGGCGTCTCTAGAAACCCGACACCCAATGGGAGTGAGAACGGGGTCCGCGTCGTGAGTATTCCGGAAGAAGGACACGACGCAGGTTGTCAGAAGAAGAGAAACTGCGGAGATGGGGAATCCCCAACGCTGGGTCTCCCCAATCCATACACCGCCTTCGGGGCCTGAGACCCTGAGAGCCACACCTGGGGCCCTGGGACTTCGCCCTGACCCCGCTCCTCCTGTGCCAAGCGCTCTGTCTCACTGTTTCCCTGAGTCTTGGCCCAGGAGCTGTCTGAGAAACCCCTGGGCATGGGCCCCGTCCGTCTCCCTTCACTTTTCATCCCAGAATCTCCATCCCTGAACTGGACTCCCTGCCTCCCACTCCTTACCTGTCCCCCTGGACTTTTCTAGAAGAAAACTCACCCCACGGAGCTTGGTGCCAGAGAGTGAGCTTGCTCTGGGAATGAAGGTATAGAGACTTTTTTTTTTTTTTTTTAAATCTGGAAAAGTTGCGCCTGAGTGCATGAGACAGAATAGAGACCAGTTTGCTGTTTGTTTATTAAATACATTGGGTTGTAGAATCTTGGTAACCCCCGAATGATCAGGAATCTATCTAATCGGTAAAAAATGTGACTTTGGCCCCTTGATTTATAAATGTGTCCAAAAGCGTTACAACAGGACTCACAAAGCTCCTAAATTTCGCTTTCGCAAACAATGTATCTGTGACTCCCGCTTGTCGTATTTTAAATGTACCATCATTCCATAGCTCTGAGTTTCTGTGTGAGTCCAGGATATTTCCTCAGTATAAACTAGCACACTGTGTTACTGTATGTTGCAACCAGGAGACATATAGTTTGCAGACTATATGTCCACAAACAGTACAGACTATTCACCTCACAGTTGCAACTGTTCAATGCAGTCACAATGCCCCTCACCAGTGCTCATGCACTGCCTGTTTTTAGGAAGTATCCATTTCTAAGTGTTGTGTATATTTTATAGGAACACTTAGTATTTTTAAAACCTGATTAACATAAAAGCAATTAGTTTTTAGGCAGACCCACATAAGGTATTAAAGGCCAACTGCCAAGGACACCCTGCTAGGCTCTGTAGATGGATATATTAAAATCCATAAAACAATGTATTGAAACCTAAGAATTCTGCTGCTTTCGAATTCTTTCCTCTGGTCCTTTTCCTCAGCGCCTGCTTCTCCAGCCCTTCCTTCAGTCCCTCTCATCCTTCAGACCCTCCTCTCCCTTTAGTCCCCACCGCAC
>NW_022162790.1:0-4353 GCF_008728515.1 Papio anubis | reverse complement strand
AATTTGTCAAGACGGAATTGCAATAGAGAAAGAGTTTAATTTAGGCAGAGCCTGCTGTATGGAAAACCGGCATTTTATTATTACTCAAATCAGTCTCTCTGAGAATCTGGGGACTGGGGTTTTTAAGGATAACTTGGTGGGTAGGGGCCAGTGAGTCTCGAGTGCTCACTGACTGGGTCAGAGGTGAAATCATAGGGAGTTGAGTTGTCCTCTTGTGCTAAGCCAGTTTGGGTGGGATTCACAAGACCAGATGAGCCAATTTATCAATCATGATGGTGCCAGCTGATCCATCAAGTGCAGGGACTGCAAAATATCTCAAGTACCGGTCTTAGGTTTTCAACAGTGATGTTATCCCCAAGAGCAATGTGGGAGGCTCAGAATCTTACAGCCTCCAGGGGCATGACTTCTAAACCACAATTTCTAACCCTGTGGCTAATTTGTTAGTCCTATAAAGCAGTCTAGTTTCAGGGGCAGGAAGGGAGTTTGTTCTGAGAAAGGGCCGTTACTGTCTTTGTTTCAAAGTTAAAGTAAAAGTTCCTCCCAAAGTTAGTTTGGCCTGCACCCAGGAATGAACAAGGGAAGCTTAAAGGTTAGAAGCAAGATGGAGTTAGTTAGGTCACATCCCTTTCACCATAAGCATTTTCTCTGTTACAATTTTGCAATGGCGGTTTCAGTCTTGCCAAAATTTATAAAGAGCTCTATCTAATTGACATAAAGAAAAAAATAAACACTTAGGTAAGTATTCTCTCAGAAAAATAGAAACTAACTCAATTCAGTTTTAGTTCATGTAATCTGAGATAATCTTTGGTAAACAAATCGAGTTTTAAAATTGTTGGTAAAATAAAAACAGGAATATCTTTAAAATTGTCAGCATTAGTAAGGCCGGGCACGGTGGCTCACGCCTGTAACCCCAGCACTTTGGGAGACCGAGGCAGGCGGATCACCTGAGGTCAGGAGTTCGAGACAAGCCTGGCCAACATGGTGAAACCACATCTCTACTGAAAATACCAAAAATTAGGCATAGTGGCGGGCGCCTGTAATCCCAGCTACTCAAGAGGTTGAGACGGGAGAATCGCTTGAACCCAGGAGGCGGAGGTTGCAGTGAGCTGAGATCGGACCATTGAACTCCAGTCTGGGCAAGAAGGGCGAAACTCCTTCTCAAAAAAAAAAGAAAGAAAAAAACTAGTCAGCATTAGTAATAATGCAAACATACTTTTTAAAACCTAGATTTACTTCTCAAACAAGCATGTTATCTCCTGGGTGTTTAAGGCTCTAACACTAACGTTGTTATGTTGAAAGTTTCAACCCAAGAGCAGAATGCACAATAAAAAAAAATTGCTTGGCTGAACTCAGTGGCTCATGCCTATAATCCAAATACTTGGGGAGGTCAAGGTGGGAGGATCACTTGAGTCCAGGAGTTGAAGACCAGCCTGGGCACCATAGGGAGACCCGGTTACAGGTAGTTAGACAGGCATGAGCAGGACCGGAAAGGGCTCTCCCCCCACTCACTAGGAATGTCAGGTGATGGTTCAGCAGTCATCACATTGCCTTTCTAAAAGTGGCCAGTTGAAAGCTGATGCAAGGGAGAGACTGTTTCCTGATGGTCCATACCTGTGGCACTAAAATGTTAATTGAATGCAGATGCTAGGAAGAAGCAACTGACATATTAAGCAACTCGTAATATGCCTATTAAGAGACAAAATGGCAGAGTATGACCTTCTAGGGCCCCTCCACCAGAAAAGGGAAGAAAGCCTCAGATGGGCATGCATACAACCTCCTAAACACACTGCGCTTGCGCTCACATTCCAAGAGTAAGGAGGGCGCTGTGCACGCGGCAGGCCACCCTAAGGGAATGATCACGGGAAAGGGACCAGCCTGTAAAGTCCTAGAATCAAGGTTCAACATCACAGTTGACCTCGATGCCCACCTGGGACTCTTCGAAGCATACTTTCCTTTCTTTCCTGTTCTAAAGCCTTTTAAAATAAACTTCCACTCCTGCTCCGAAACTTGTGTTGGTCTTTTTTTCCGCCTTGTGCCCCTCAGTCAAAGTCTTTCTTCTGAGAAGGCAAGGATTGAGGTTGCTGCAGATCCCTATGGTAACTCGGACGCCTTCCACCAGTAACAACCCCATCTCTACAAAATGTTAAAAAATAAATTAGCCAGGCATGGTGGTGCACACAAAAGGTCCCAGCTACTCAGGAAGCTGAGGTAGGAGGATCCCTTGAGGACCAGGAGGTCAAGGCTGCAGTGGGCCATGATCACGCCACTGCACTCTATCCTAAGCGACGGAGTGAGACTCTGTCTCAAAAAAAAAAAAAAGGAAGAAAGAAAATTAATTGCTTGATGCATGTCAGTCATGGAAGTAAAAATGAGAGAAAAACTATATTTAACTTTTTTAGTTTCGTTGCTTCTGTGATATTTTTGATACTATGTCAAGAAATAAGATGATGGCTAGCCTTGTTTTCCATGAGCAATTCAAACAGAAATGTTAAGAACAAGTAAATTGGATAAGGGATAAATGTTTATAAATAAACTTTTTATGGTTTCACATTTTTTTCAGAAACTTGAAATCTTAAAGTTATATTAAGTGATAGATATTTATGAAATGTCTGAGTCATTTCTATAGAAGTTAAAATGTTGAAACGTTAATTGCTGAACATCAGTTTAAAGTATACATACTTTGGTATCTTGTTTTTTTATGGTATAGAGAAGCTAAATATATTTGGAGCTATTAATAAAC
Organism: Papio anubis; assembly: GCF_008728515.1. NCBI lineage: Eukaryota > Metazoa > Chordata > Mammalia > Primates > Cercopithecidae > Papio > Papio anubis. The sequence goes on along the minus strand of NW_022162790.1, from coordinate 1,613 downwards.
ATAGAAGTTGATGAAACATATGTTTTAAAAACTATGAGATGATGCTCATCTACAAAATGCTGACATAAATTGTTCAAAATTGCTTACTTTCTAGATTTTTACTAGAAATTAAGGTCACTACAAGTGAAAAATTCTAATTAATATATTGTAATTATAACTAAAAATAGTAAGGAAAACAATTCCTTATGCAAAGAAAGTAATAAGTGAAACTTACATGAAAGATGTGTTTATATTAAGGGAAAAGGAGTAAGTTTTGTCCTAAAGTAGAATGACTAGTTGTCCCAACATAAGAAAGAATAAAAGTACAGGGCAAATAACTGAAGAGATATAAGAAGATTGTAGAAGGTTTATGGAAGATGAATCTTGGGAAAAGAATCTTGTGTGTGATCAAATTGGGTAAAATTAGAAGTGAATTAGTTATAAGTTTTTCTAAAAACTGAGCATTAGTATCAAAAGTACACTGATACAAAACTACAATTTGGTTCTCTCTGTTATAACAACAAAATTTTCCTGGAGTTTTTTCTGCTCTTAATAGGAAATAGAAGTTTTTCTTTATATTTTTAAGTAATTATTCTAGGAGACAAAGATTTTGTGTTTTATCAGAACTCCCTGTGCTTCATGTTGGCTTTATTACATCTTGGTCACTTAAGAAAACTGAGTTATCTAATTCCATGAAAGAGTCATATATGCAAAGCCAAATGCTTTGCATATGCCAAAAGAACCAATAAACCAAAAGAGACAGACAAATCCAGTTTGTCAGTTTGGGGTGATTTATGAGGGGAACTTACAGACAGAAGTGTGGTTTTGGGCAGCTGTGAGACAAGTAGATCTCCATACCACAATCCCCCAGACTCGGGTATCTTGGAGAAAAAGCATGCGTGCTCCAGAAGGAATGTGTAGGTGGCTACAGATGTCACAGCCTATGATTTCTGCCACAACAAGGGTGGTTTTCAAGGAAATTTACATGGAACAGGTGTTCCTACATAAAGAATAATGTGGCCAGGTGTGGTAGTGGATGCCATTAATCCCAGCTACTAGGGAGGCTGAGGCAGGAGAATTGCTTGGACCCAGGAGGCGGAGGTTGCAGTGAGCCGAGATCGTGCGCCATTGTACTCCAGCCTGGGCAACACAGCAAGACTTCCTCTCAAAAAAAAAAAAAAAAAAGAAGAAGAAGAATGTGTCCACTAGACATCCTCGTATCTCTCTATTAAAGAGGTAAGGTTTTATCTACAACTATGTAACTTTCTGTATTTGCCTTTGAGTCTTTTAATTATCACCCTGGGTAAGTAAATAACTAATATTTCATAGCTACCTGTGATGCTATTTTGAGCAAGTGTTTTTTTTTTTTTGAGATGGAGTCTCGCTCTGTCATCCAGGCTGAAGTGCAGTGGCGCAATCTCGGCTCACTGCAACCTCTGCCTTCCGGGTTCAAACGATTCTCCTGCCTCAGCCTCCAGAGCAGCTGGGACTACAGGTGCCCACCACCATGCCCAGCTAATTTTTGTATTCTTAGTGGAGACAGGGTTTCACCATATTAGCCAGGCTGGTCCCTATCTCCTGACCTTGTGGCCTCCCACAGTGCTGGGATTACAGGCATGAGCCACCGTCCCCAG
>NW_022162789.1:0-4355 GCF_008728515.1 Papio anubis | reverse complement strand
CTCATGCCCGTAATCCCAGCACTTTGGGAGGCTGAGGCGGGTGGATCTCCTAAGGTCAGGAGTTCGAGAACAGCCTGACCAACATGGAGAAACCCCATCTCTACTAAAAATACAAAATTAGCTGGGCATGGTGATGCATGCCTGTAATCCCAGCTACTCGGGAGCCTGAGGCAGGAGAATCGCTTGAACCCAGGAAGCGGAGGTTGCAGGGAGCCAAGATTGCGCCATTGCACTCCAACGTGGGCAACAAGAGCGAAACTCTGTCTCAAAAAACAAACAAACAAACAACAAACTAAACTCATTGGAATCAATTACAAATAATATACTCACCCAAATAGTTAGATTAGAGGTCTTAGGGTCTATGAAGCAAACCCTGAGAGTGAAGGTGGGAAGGAAATGTCAGCAGTATAAGCAGGATTAACGTAGATTAAATTTGACAGAATCTGGTTCTTGCTCTGTCCCTTTCCCATGGTGGCCAGCCCTAGCCGCCCAGCTGCTGTTGTCTGTAAGCCAAAGCTCCTGCGTGTTCTCCTTCCAATAGAAAACGACTATGCGGAAACTCATCCTCCCTGGGCCCGAGGTGTTGGTGCAGCTGCTGAGGGATCTGGTGTGCTAGCCTATGTTCATGTGCCACTGCAGATGCCAGGAGAGTTCCAATGCCCAGGCCATACCAGCAGCTCCCTGGGGGATGTCTGCTTGGGCTTAGTTTCACTCTGAAGCTGGGAAGCAATAGCCTACATTTTCAGCTAAATAAAAGCTGGAAATGGTGATCTCGTTAGGCCTGCCTCCTGTACTTCGTGCTTTGGTGCTCTGCTTCATTTTCCTGCCAGGAAGACTTTCCTAGTGCCCCTTTCCATCTGCTTGCATCCCATTCTCAAGTCTCTGACCAGCGGTTCCCCTCTGAAGTCCATTCCACAGACGTGTTTGCTCAAGGCTGCCAAGATACAGGAATGAGAACGCTTGCTGCAATGCTGCTCATAACAGGGAGACCAGGAAAATAACCCCAAGGGTCATCCACACACCAGGTTTTTGAGATGAACAACATCATGAGCAACTCATGAGCATGAACACCAGGAATGCCTCACCATCTCGGCTCCTTGTTGATAACATGTCAGTCCCTAATATCCAGCCTGACTCCAAGGACTGAGATGATGAGCGTGAAAGTACTTTGTAAATTGCAAATGGTTTTGCAAACCTAAGGGATATGAGGAATCAACAGTGAACAAAGTCCTTTGAGACCTTTCACAAATAAAGGCGTTTTATATATTTAAACACTTGGCACTCACAAATTTAGCATTTGAGGTTTTGCCAACCTGTGGAGCAACCATATGGCAATTTGCCATTTAGCTGAGGCATGTATTTTCCTCCATCCACAACCCGAGTGTCTCACACGAGGATAAGGAGTGAATGAATGAAGGAGAAAGGTTAAAATATGATTACATTGTAGAGTCTTTAAATACTCATTAAAAATAGGTATTTGTTCAGTATCTTTTGTGCTCTCATCAATGTGCTCTAGGCTATTGAGAAAGGAAGAGTAAGACGAAAAGGTGAAAACTAGAAATATACTATGTAATGGAAAAGACCATTAATATACTCGTAAAACAATTAGTGAGCACAGCAATATACAATAAGGTAATCTATAATAATGTATGTGTAATAAACTACAATAGAATTTTCCTTTATTTTGGATTCTGAGAAGTGAGTACTAACACAATGCAAAGGGATTTAATTACAAATGATTTGTGTCAGCCTGGTGCCATAGAAAAAGTTCTGGGGTTGAATTTAATTTTATCACATTTAAATAGAAAAATGCCCACCTGAGAATATGCAGCTGTAATTACGAGGGAGTTTTATTGGTTGTTACTGTGGCGTGTATTTATTTCTCTCCCATTTAACATTCTGGATGAAGGGAGTTCAAGGCTGCTGTGTAGCTCTGCAGTTGTCTGGTTTTCCTGCTCTGCCATCCTTAGGGTATGCCCTTGGTCTGTGCTCGTCATTATGGGCCCCCGATGAAGCTCTGATTAAGACCTCCTAATTTTGAGTGTCCTAGAACTTGAATACACCCCTTCCACTTATGTCACCCAGCCACATCTAAACTGCATGGTAGGCTGGGAATGAATTCTTTATTCTAGGTGACTGTGTGCCCAATAAAAAGCCAGAGATTTTATAATTCAAGGAAAGGAAGCACAGCTCACAATTGCTGCCACAGGTCAACCTCTGTCTGTCCATGAGCCAATTGTTGAGATGGGAGGAAATCTGAATAGAGAAAGAGACAAGTCAGTCAAGAAAGTTGTGACTCAGGGTTTATCTCATCTACTGGGGGAGTTCAAGGGACAGTTTAATACTGGCTGTATTTTTGGTTTCTCTAAGTAGAAGTTTCATTTAAGTTATTGTGGAATAGGCTGGGCGTGGTGGCTCATGGCTGTAATCCCAGCACTTTGGGAGGCCGAGGTGGGTGTCCGATCACTTGAGCTCAGGAGTTCGAGACCAGCCAGGGCAACATGGCAAAACTCCATCTCTAGTAAAAATACAAAAAATTAGCCAGGCATGGTGGCACGTGCTTGTATTCTCAATTACTTAGGAGGCTGGGGTGGGAGGATTGCTTGATCCCGGGAGGCAGAAGTTGCAGTGAGCCGAGATCACGCCACTGCACTCCAACCTGGGCGACAGAGTGAAACCCATCTCAATAAATGAATAAATAAATAAATAGTGGAATGATCTTCTTTGGCATTCTGCTAGATATGACGGCTGCTTAGAGACAGTTGTTTGAGAAAGAATAAAGCAAGCCCTGACCTCCAGGAACTGGTGACTGGACACTGGACGCCACTCGTTCACAGTGTTTCTCGACGCTGGTCAGGTGCTCACAGCTCGACCATGTTGTCCTCCTGTTGGCCATAAGCCGTCTCACAGAGCACCAACCTTGGACAAGGTCCTAGTGAAACCATGGTAAATACAGACAAAGCAAAGCCACTTGATATTTTTTTCTGAGCACAGACAAAAAAGTTTCCTGTAGAACCCATAATTTTGATCATGACAGGATAAAGACAAATTCCGTTTCCTAGGATTTGATTTGAGCCAAGGTCAATGAATAGCTTATTTTATAGCTTAATTGACGACAGTAAATAGTTTTGCAGTCTTAGGTCCTGCTTATCTGTCCTAGGGAGGATAATTTGAACCAGGAGCCTGATCCCCAGGCATTTCTGCCCTAACTAGATCACAGGCTAAGGATGCAACAGAGAATAGTTTCAGCAGAACCCCCTTGAAAAAAAAGTTATGCTGAATCCATGACGCAACATCCATTTGAAAGGAGCAAAGAGAAGGCAAAGACGCCATGATTTATTTTGTGTCATACCTAAATAATTAGAATAAATCCCCTTTTTCTAGCAGCACCTATAAAAATTTCATTGGGCTTTGGAGGTCTAAAGGGAAATTCTAGCATCAAGACATATTTCAGTTCCTGTTAATCCAGGGTTACCATCTCAGTTTTGTGAAAAGATGGAAAGAGACCAACTGAAACAGTAGCGTAGGAACCCAGCTCTGCGTTTTGCTTTCATATGTGACCTTGGCCACGTACCTGACCTTCACCTTTCTCAAAAAGAAAACAAAAATCGGCCGGGCGCAGTGGCTCACGCCTGTAATCGCAGCACTTTGGGAGGCCAAGGCAGATGACTCTACTTGAGGTCAAGAGTTTGAGACCAACTTGACCAACATGGTGAAACCTCATCTCTACTAAAAATATAAAAAGTAGCTAGGCATGGTGGTGTGTGCCTGTAATCCCAGCTACTAGGGAGCCTGAGGCAGGAGAATCGCTTGAACCCAGGAGGCAGAGGTTGCAGCGAGTCGAGATCGCGCCATTGCACTCCAGCCTGGGTGACAAGAGCGAAACTCCATCTCAAAAAAAAAAAAGAAAAGAAAAGAAAAGAAAATCAACTACCTCATTGGGCTGTGATAAGCAGTCAGTAAGTTAGGCTGTAATGTGCTTGATACTAAGCCTGGTATAGAGTATGCACTCAATAAATGTATTATGATTCAGATTCAGAATTACAAGTCTCAGGACAACAATCAATACCATTAAACTCTTCTACCCAAGCCTTTTCCAACTACATCTAGAATCTTTTCACCAAGCAGGCTCTCCCATAATCTTAAAAGCCTTGCTCAGCATTTTCTTATGTTAATTTGTTTCTTTGAGACAGAGTCTTGCTCTATAGCTCAGGCTGGAGAGCAGTGACACGATCATGGCTCACTGCAGCCACAACCTCCCACGGCCAAGCAATCCTCCTACCTCAGCCTCCCAAGTTGCTGGGACCACAGGCATGTGCCACCATGCCAAGCTAAGTTTTTTTTTTTTTTTTTTT
>NW_022162788.1:0-4356 GCF_008728515.1 Papio anubis | reverse complement strand
GACTTAGGAAGGCATCCCAGGGACGCCTCTGCTGGGCACCTAGAGACCCTCCCTTCACATTCTCCTGACTGTGCCTGCCATGTGGGCCCTGCAGCCCCTCTGACCCCAGCCCTGGTTGACACCATCTTAGAAATGGGGAATTGGGCTTGGGGGATCGGCTTCTGGTGAACCCCTAGGGTTTGAGTATCCACTGGAGTAAATTTGGTTAAAAACAGGCCTTTAGGGCACCTTTCAGTTGTCCCAAAGAGGATTCCTGAGGCCATTTCTTGCCTATCCCACTGTTTTCTGGGCACCTGACCACCCAGCCCCATCCATCCCCTTGGACCCTGCTGCTGGGCAGCCGTCAAAAGAGTCCGTCCCCATCCTGGCCACCAGGTGGCAGTCGTTACAAGGCCCCGGTGCTTTCCCTAGGCCTGTGGCTGCCACAAGACCTGCAGCCTTCGCCGTAGGGGTGAGCCAAGGCTCCCTGGGGATGGTGGGGAAGGCTGGAGGGTTTGACAGTGAGCATTGTGTAAGAGATCCGACATTTCCTGGAGGCAGGCGGCCAGACGGGTGGGTCAGAGATCAAGGCGCGACCGGACAGGCCCCAGCAGAGCAGCGTGTGGAGACGGCTGGGAAGAGGGGGCTGAGTGTGGGCAGGTGAGGCTGATGGCTGTGGGCAGGTAGGCAGGGCGGCACGGCTGTGAGAATGAGGGCAAAGGCCTTGTCTAGAGAACAGGAGGTTTCTTCTGTTCTCCGCTGCATCCCCCAGGGCTTGGGAGGTACCCAGTAGGAACTCAATGTTTCTTGTGTAGAAGAGAATCCCAGGATGGCATCAGCAGTGGATGATTTCCAAGAATCAAGACTCCCATAACCATGCCTCCACTCCCCGAAAAGCCCCCTGAGCAGCTGCTGGGGGTCCTTGTGTGCCATGAAAGTACCCACCCCCAGTTCCAGATACCTGCTCCTTCCCTCTTCAGATGCCCTCCACCCGCTCCCCGCTGAGGATGACACGTCACGTGCCACGCGCCCGAGTGGATTCTGCAGACACGCTCCAAGCGAGTGCAGGGAGGGCCGGGACCGCCCGACTGCCGGGGGCCCAGGCAATTGTCAGTTCTTGCATATTCCAGGGAAACCACCTCTGTTCCCCCCAGAAACCTGTAGCCCAGCCTGGTGAGTGTGGGAATGCCAGCTTACCCTGTCCTGGTTCCCAAGGGAATGGTCCAGGGTTAGCCCAACAGCCTAGGGAGGTAGAAACACAAAACCCAGGGAGGTGATGACTTCTAGGGCAATTCCTTTGATGATGTTCAGTTTCCATGCTAAGTGCTGTGGGCAGCGCTCGATGGCAGTTCTGAGTGGCATCAAGGAACAGGAGCCACTTTCCAAGTTTGCTGACAAGAAAGTCAAGAATGGCTTCAGATCTTGGTGGCGCAGTTTTGGTTTTGAGTGGCCTGAGAAGTGTGAGTCTTACGGAGTGCTGGCCGATAAAGCAAGAGGCCTTCTCCCGCTGTCCCCTCACCTCTGAATGGGATGAGAAGCTCCTTCCAAGCTGAGCTCTCTGGGGAGCGAGCCCAAGGCCTCCCTGCAGCAGCACAGTGTTCAGGACACAGGGAAGGAAGCCGCCCGCCCTCAGGGGCTCGGCCAGCTCACAGTGCTCCTGAGGCACTCGGCGGCATGAGGCTGGACTCAGACTCTTTGGGCTTAAACTCCACCCGGTTGTGACCTGGGCTAGGTACTGGGTGTGCTTGTCTCAGAATCCAGGTCTGTCAAATGCAGGAATGGTACCTCCTTCCCAGCAAGGTCAGAGAATAGATTAAGATTCATTCACACGTGACCGTGTGCATAGTGAGGACTTCGCAAACAGCAAGCAGCGGTGACCATCCTCATCATCACAGCTTGAATTTTTTTTTTTTTTTTTAATTTTTTTAGACAGAGTCTCGCTCTGTCGCCCAGGCTGGAGTGCAGTGGCGCCATCTCAGCTCACTGCAATCTCTGCTGCCGGATTTGAGTGATTCTCCTGCCTCAGCCTCCCAAGTAGCTGGGACCACAGGCGCCCACCACCACGCCCAGCTAATTTTTTGTATTTTTAGTAGAGATGAGATTTCACCGTGTTAGGCAGGATGGTCTCAATCTCCTGACCTCATGATCCGCCCGCCTCAGCCTCCCAAAGTGCTGGGATTACAGGTGTGAGCCACTGTGCCCGGCCCACAGCTTGATTTTTAAGTAGAGAGAAATCCTCTCTGAGATGTGGAAGTCAAACGAATGTGGCTCTCAGTGAGTCCCAGGCCTTGTGGTTTGGAGCCAGTGACTGCCCCCACTGCCATCTGCTAGGAACAGACCTGAAGGTCAAGGGCAGCTTTTTGGACCCGGCCTGAGGGCAGTACCCCCGCAGTTCGGGAGGCTGGGCAGGTTCTCAGAAAAGAGAGGCTGACAGGGACAATCCTCACATGTAGAAGCAATCTGTGTTTTGTTAGAAAGTTCTAGGAAGAGGGCCTAGGATTTGACAAGCCAAGAGTAAGAGGGAAGCCCCTTATTCTTCATTTTGACCAGTTCTTGGCAAAGACAGCCCAGACCAGAGGACAGCCACCCAACACCACAATTTCTAGAAAGTCTGAAGCTCTTCCAAGCAACATGAATGTGGGGAGGATAAGTCTGCAGTTCCAGGAAAAGCATGGGACTAACAGGGCCCAGGTCCATGGAGGCCCAGTGGAGCTGTGTGACTTTGAAAAGCCACTAAACCTCTCTGTGCTTCAGCTATACGTGTATCAGGGACCATGAGAGCCACCTCGCTGAACTCATGACCATGAAGAGTAAAGCAGCATCACATGAAAGCACAGGGAAAGAATCGCTGGCTCCAACCAGGATGGACTGAACGGAGGAGGTGGCATTTCAGACAGGTCTGCATGGATTAATCAGATATTGATCGGCAGAGAAGAGGTGGACTTGGCCTGCGGGAAGATCCTAAACACAGACACCAATTGCGGCCCGCAAGGGTTCTGTGGCTGTAGTACCGGGGGCTGGCAACATGGCGGGTGGCCGGCTCAGGAAGATGGGCTGGGCTCCGTTTGGCGGGAGGAATTTCCACCTGATTCCTCAGGCTCTGGGGAGCCAGGGTGGGTGTCATGGAAGACTGGAAGAGGGGATGGGTTCAGGCCTGTGTTTATAGCCCCCCAGCTTCAGGGTGGAAGATGGATGTGAGGGTAGACAGGAGGCCAGGAGGCCGGCAGGGGTGCAGAGAGGAGCGGTGGGGCTCCAGGAGGCAGCAGGCAGTGGCACTGAAGAAGGCTATGGCCCATGGGAGGCTGGGGCTCACGTGGGAAGGTCATAACCAAGGTGGGGAGGCCGTGGTTGGGAGGGAGGCTGTGGCCCAGGTAGGGAGGTAGCCTTTCTGGCTGGCCCTAACTGGTCACAGCAAGATGATAAGACACTATCAGAAACCCCAGACTCCCCCCAGGCTGGCAACAGGCCCCAGATCCCCTGTCGCTTGTTTTGGATTTGTGGTCAGGGATGTCTTCTATGTCCCCAGAACACAGGGACCATGCAGTGAGGGAACTGGGGGCTGCACAATCCCAGGCCAGACCCAGCTTGGCGATAACAGGGACCTGGCTGTGACCCCTCGTGGCCATTAATCACCCTGCGGGGAGGAGCCCTCCCAGGCCTCTGGGAAGGGGCTTCAGTGAGCTCGCGGTGTCAGGTGGTGGAAGATGGTCAGAGGCCAGATGGTGAGGGACTGCCACAGTCACGAGAGCTTTGCCAGGTCCATAAAGGGACACTGGGAGGCAGTGGGCATGGCCCGGGCAGACCCAGGCTCAGCAACACCTGTGCACAGCAGGCACATGAGGTCCATCTGTGGAATGAACCCTTGGTCGATGGAGGGGGAAGAATGACCCGAACCTCGCCCTCCAGCCCCTAGTCCCTGCCTGTGGAGTCAAAGGGCAGGATGGGTGCTGACCAGCCACGTCAGCTCCAACCTCCTTGAGATTCCAACTTTTGGAATTTTACAATCCAAGCATCTTGGTGCCTGTGCTCCCTCGAACCTGTGAAACAAGTGCTCACCTCGGAGAACCCTCCCTGGCTTCATCAGGGCTCAAACGGCACCTCACTAGTGAGGCCACCCAGCACGCCACTGCCGCCCCGTCCTCCTGCCCTGCACTTGCACTTGCACTGCACGGAGCCTCAGCGAGCCATGTGTCTCCCTTCCTCTCACATCAGGTCCAGCAGGGCAGAGTGGACACTCACAGCTGGATTCCTGGGCCAACCACTGTCTGTCACACCCAGGCACTCGCTGGATATCTGGAGGGTGGATGAGTGGATAAGAGGATGGATGGATGGATGGATGGATGGATGGATGGATGGATGGATGGATGGATGGATGGA
>NW_022162787.1:0-4357 GCF_008728515.1 Papio anubis | reverse complement strand
AATTTGTCAAGACGGAATTGCAATAGAGAAAGAGTTTAATTTAGGCAGAGCCTGCTGTATGGAAAACCGGCATTTTATTATTACTCAAATCAGTCTCTCTGAGAATCTGGGGACTGGGGTTTTTAAGGATAACTTGGTGGGTAGGGGCCAGTGAGTCTCGAGTGCTCACTGACTGGGTCAGAGGTGAAATCATAGGGAGTTGAGTTGTCCTCTTGTGCTAAGCCAGTTTGGGTGGGATTCACAAGACCAGATGAGCCAATTTATCAATCATGATGGTGCCAGCTGATCCATCAAGTGCAGGGACTGCAAAATATCTCAAGTACCGGTCTTAGGTTTTCAACAGTGATGTTATCCCCAAGAGCAATGTGGGAGGCTCAGAATCTTACAGCCTCCAGGGGCATGACTTCTAAACCACAATTTCTAACCCTGTGGCTAATTTGTTAGTCCTATAAAGCAGTCTAGTTTCAGGGGCAGGAAGGGAGTTTGTTCTGAGAAAGGGCCGTTACTGTCTTTGTTTCAAAGTTAAAGTAAAAGTTCCTCCCAAAGTTAGTTTGGCCTGCACCCAGGAATGAACAAGGGAAGCTTAAAGGTTAGAAGCAAGATGGAGTTAGTTAGGTCACATCCCTTTCACCATAAGCATTTTCTCTGTTACAATTTTGCAATGGCGGTTTCAGTCTTGCCAAAATTTATAAAGAGCTCTATCTAATTGACATAAAGAAAAAAATAAACACTTAGGTAAGTATTCTCTCAGAAAAATAGAAACTAACTCAATTCAGTTTTAGTTCATGTAATCTGAGATAATCTTTGGTAAACAAATCGAGTTTTAAAATTTTTGGTAAAATAAAAACAGGAATATCTTTAAAATTGTCAGCATTAGTAAGGCCGGGCACGGTGGCTCACGCCTGTAATCCCAGCACTTTGGGAGGCCGAGGCAGGCGGATCACCTGAGGTCAGGAGTTCGAGACAAGCCTGGCCAACATGGTGAAACCACATCTCTACTGAAAATACCAAAAATTAGGCATAGTGGCGGGCGCCTGTAATCCCAGCTACTCAAGAGGTTGAGACGGGAGAATCGCTTGAACCCAGGAGGCGGAGGTTGCAGTGAGCTGAGATCGGGCCATTGAACCCCAGTCTGGGCAAGAAGGGCGAAACTCCTTCTCAAAAAAAAAAGAAAGAAAAAAACTAGTCAGCATTAGTAATAATGCAAACATACTTTTTAAAACCTAGATTTACTTCTCAAACAAGCATGTTATCTCCTGGGTGTTTAAGGCTCTAACACTAACGTTGTTATGTTGAAAGTTTCAACCCAAGAGCAGAATGCACAATAAAAAAAAATTGCTTGGCTGAACTCAGTGGCTCATGCCTATAATCCAAATACTTGGGGAGGTCAAGGTGGGAGGATCACTTGAGTCCAGGAGTTGAAGACCAGCCTGGGCACCATAGGGAGACCCGGTTACAGGTAGTTAGACAGGCATGAGCAGGACCGGAAAGGGCTCTCCCCCCACTCACTAGGAATGTCAGGTGATGGTTCAGCAGTCATCACATTGCCTTTCTAAAAGTGGCCAGTTGAAAGCTGATGCAAGGGAGAGACTGTTTCCTGATGGTCCATACCTGTGGCACTAAAATGTTAATTGAATGCAGATGCTAGGAAGAAGCAACTGACATATTAAGCAACTCGTAATATGCCTATTAAGAGACAAAATGGCAGAGTATGACCTTCTAGGGCCCCTCCACCAGAAAAGGGAAGAAAGCCTCAGATGGGCATGCATACAACCTCCTAAACACACTGCGCTTGCGCTCACATTCCAAGAGTAAGGAGGGCGCTGTGCACGCGGCAGGCCACCCTAAGGGAATGATCACGGGAAAGGGACCAGCCTGTAAAGTCCTAGAATCAAGGTTCAACATCACAGTTGACCTCGATGCCCACCTGGGACTCTTCGAAGCATACTTTCCTTTCTTTCCTGTTCTAAAGCCTTTTAAAATAAACTTCCACTCCTGCTCCGAAACTTGTGTTGGTCTTTTTTTCCGCCTTGTGCCCCTCAGTCAAAGTCTTTCTTCTGAGAAGGCAAGGATTGAGGTTGCTGCAGATCCCTATGGTAACTCGGACGCCTTCCACCAGTAACAACCCCATCTCTACAAAATGTTAAAAAATAAATTAGCCAGGCATGGTGGTGCACACAAAAGGTCCCAGCTACTCAGGAAGCTGAGGTAGGAGGATCCCTTGAGGACCAGGAGGTCAAGGCTGCAGTGGGCCATGATCACGCCACTGCACTCTATCCTAAGCGACGGAGTGAGACTCTGTCTCAAAAAAAAAAAAAAGGAAGAAAGAAAATTAATTGCTTGATGCATGTCAGTCATGGAAGTAAAAATGAGAGAAAAACTATATTTAACTTTTTTAGTTTCGTTGCTTCTGTGATATTTTTGATACTATGTCAAGAAATAAGATGATGGCTAGCCTTGTTTTCCATGAGCAATTCAAACAGAAATGTTAAGAACAAGTAAATTGGATAAGGGATAAATGTTTATAAATAAACTTTTTATGGTTTCACATTTTTTTCAGAAACTTGAAATCTTAAAGTTATATTAAGTGATAGATATTTATGAAATGTCTGAGTCATTTCTATAGAAGTTAAAATGTTGAAACGTTAATTGCTGAACATCAGTTTAAAGTATACATACTTTGGTATCTTGTTTTTTTTATGGTATAGAGAAGCTAAATATATTTGGAGCTATTAATAAACATAGAAGTTGATGAAACATATGTTTTAAAAACTATGAGATGATGCTCATCTACAAAATGCTGACATAAATTGTTCAAAATTGCTTACTTTCTAGATTTTTACTAGAAATTAAGGTCACTACAAGTGAAAAATTCTAATTAATATATTGTAATTATAACTAAAAATAGTAAGGAAAACAATTCCTTATGCAAAGAAAGTAATAAGTGAAACTTACATGAAAGATGTGTTTATATTAAGGGAAAAGGAGTAAGTTTTGTCCTAAAGTAGAATGACTAGTTGTCCCAACATAAGAAAGAATAAAAGTACAGGGCAAATAACTGAAGAGATATAAGAAGATTGTAGAAGGTTTATGGAAGATGAATCTTGGGAAAAGAATCTTGTGTGTGATCAAATTGGGTAAAATTAGAAGTGAATTAGTTATAAGTTTTTCTAAAAACTGAGCATTAGTATCAAAAGTACACTGATACAAAACTACAATTTGGTTCTCTCTGTTATAACAACAAAATTTTCCTGGAGTTTTTTCTGCTCTTAATAGGAAATAGAAGTTTTTCTTTATATTTTTAAGTAATTATTCTAGGAGACAAAGATTTTGTGTTTTATCAGAACTCCCTGTGCTTCATGTTGGCTTTATTACATCTTGGTCACTTAAGAAAACTGAGTTATCTAATTCCATGAAAGAGTCATATATGCAAAGCCAAATGCTTTGCATATGCCAAAAGAACCAATAAACCAAAAGAGACAGACAAATCCAGTTTGTCAGTTTGGGGTGATTTATGAGGGGAACTTACAGACAGAAGTGTGGTTTTGGGCAGCTGTGAGACAAGTAGATCTCCATACCACAATCCCCCAGACTCGGGTATCTTGGAGAAAAAGCATGCGTGCTCCAGAAGGAATGTGTAGGTGGCTACAGATGTCACAGCCTATGATTTCTGCCACAACAAGGGTGGTTTTCAAGGAAATTTACATGGAACAGGTGTTCCTACATAAAGAATAATGTGGCCAGGTGTGGTAGTGGATGCCATTAATCCCAGCTACTAGGGAGGCTGAGGCAGGAGAATTGCTTGGACCCAGGAGGCGGAGGTTGCAGTGAGCCGAGATCGTGCGCCATTGTACTCCAGCCTGGGCAACACAGCAAGACTTCCTCTCAAAAAAAAAAAAAAAAAAGAAGAAGAAGAATGTGTCCACTAGACATCCTCGTATCTCTCTATTAAAGAGGTAAGGTTTTATCTACAACTATGTAACTTTCTGTATTTGCCTTTGAGTCTTTTAATTATCACCCTGGGTAAGTAAATAACTAATATTTCATAGCTACCTGTGATGCTATTTTGAGCAAGTGTTTTTTTTTTTTTTTTGAGATGGAGTCTCGCTCTGTCATCCAGGCTGAAGTGCAGTGGCGCAATCTCGGCTCACTGCAACCTCTGCCTTCTGGGTTCAAACGATTCTCCTGCCTCAGCCTCCAGAGCAGCTGGGACTACAGGTGCCCACCACCATGCCCAGCTAATTTTTGTATTCTTAGTGGAGACAGGGTTTCACCATATTAGCCAGGCTGGTCCCTATCTCCTGACCTTGTGGCCTCCCACAGTGCTGGGATTACAGGCATGAGCCACCGTCCCCAG
>NW_022162786.1:0-4360 GCF_008728515.1 Papio anubis | reverse complement strand
AAAAATTTTCTCCCATTCTGTAGGTTGCCTGTTCACTCTGATGGTAGTTTCTTTTGCTGTGCAGAAGCTCTTTAGTTTAATGAGATCCCATTTGTCAATTTTGGCTTTTGTTGCCATTGCTTTTGGTGTTTTAGTCATGAAGTCTTTGCCCATGCCTATGTCCTGAATGGGATTGCCTATGTTTTCTTCTAGCATTTTTACGGTTTTAGGTCTAACATTTAAGTCTTTAATCCATCTTGAATTGATTTCTGTATAAAGTGTAAGGAAGGGATCCAGTTTCAGCTTTCTACATATGACTAGTCAGTTTTCCCAGCAACATTTATTAAATAGGGAATCCTTTCCCCGTCTCTTTTTTATGTCAGGTTTGTCAAAGATTAGATGGTTGTAGATCTGTGTTATTATTTCTGAGGGCTCTGTTCTGTTTCATTGGTCTATATCTCTGTTTTGGTACCAGTACCATGCTGTTTTGGTTACTGTATCCTTGTAGTATAGTTTGAAGTCAGGTAGTGTGATGCCTCCAGCTTTGTTCTTTTGGCTTAGGATTGTCTTGGCAATGCTTAACCAGATATACTTTTCTAGTGTTTAAGAATTTTTTCCTTCAGCAATTTACATATGTCACACCATTCTCTCCTGATCTCTAATGTATCCACTGAAAAGTCTGCTGCCAGATGTATTGCAACTCCATTGTATGTTATTTGTTTCTTTTCTCTTGCTGCTTTTAGGAGCCTTTCTTTATACTTGACCTTTGGGAGTTTGATTATCAATTGCCTTGAGATAGTCATCTTTGGGTTAAATCTGTGTGGTGTTCTATAATCTTCTTGTAATTGGATATTGATATCATTCTTCAGGTTTGAGAAGTTCTTTGTTATTATCCCTTTGGTTAAACTTTCTACCTCTATCTCTCTCTACCTCCTCCTTTTTCTTTTGTCTTATCTAACTGTGTATTTTGAAACAGCCTGTTCTGAAGCTCACAAATTCTTTCTACTGTTTGATCAATTCTACTATTACAAGAGTATGATACATTCGTCATTATGCCAATCTCTGTTTCTCCAGGATTGATACTTGGTGCCTTATTTAGTTTTTTTTTTTTTTTTTGGTGAGGTCATGTTTTCCTGGATGGTCTTGGTATTGTGAGATGTTCTTCTGTGTCTGTGCATTGAAGAGTTAACTATTTCTTGTAGCATTGAGTTTGTTTGTACCTATCTTTCTCGTGAAAAGTTTCCAGATATTATAATTGACTTAAATGTTGTGTTTTAAGCTATATCTGATTTAGGGAGTACCCCAAGCCCATTAACATTGTATTTCTTCCAGACTCTTAGAGGTACAACATTGATGGTCTTGGACCAGATCTGGGAGAATCTGCTGGATTACCAAGCAGAGATTATTGTTCTCTTTCCTTAATTTCTCTCAAGCAAAGAGAGTCTGTCTCATCTTTCTGTTGTGAGTCACCTGGAGCTGTGCTTGGAGTGGCACAAGCACCCCAGTTTCCACCACTTTTAGGGTTGCATTGGGTCAGTCCCGAAGCCAGCACAGCACTGGGTCTCACTGAATGCCTACTGTAACCACTCCCTTGTTGTGGCCTATATTCACTCAAGGCTCGGGGGCTCTATACTCAGCAGGTGGCAAAGCCTGCCAGGTCTGTGCCCTTCACTTCAGGGTGGCAAGTTTCCTCCAGCCCTCAACAGTTCCAAATGTGCCATCTGGGAACCAGAGAGATTCAAAAACTTTAGAATTCTACATAGCTTTCTACTGTATTGTGACTGAGCTGGCATGCAAACCACAAGACACTGTTCTTCCCCCTTTTCTCTCTCATTTCCAAAGGCAGAGGAGACTCACACTGTGGTCACTCCCACCACAAGCCCACACGAAGAATTGCCAAGACTACTGCTGGTGTTCACTTAAGGCCTCTGGACTCTTCAGGAAGCTTGGAGTTAATGATGCCTGGCCTGGGACTCACCCTTCAGTGCAGTGGGCTCCCCCTACCCCAGGGCAGGTCCAAAAATGCCCTGTAGGAGACAAGTCATGGAACTAGATACCTAAGAGACTGCATGTTGCTCTACCTTCCTGTGACTGATCTGGCACCTAAGTTGAAAGAGAAAGTCCCCTTTACTTTTTCCTCCACTTTTCACAAGTGGAAAGAGTCATGACCCATAGCTACTACCACTGGGAATGTACTGAGTCTTTTCTGAAGCGAGTAAGTCTCAGAGTCTCACCCAATACCCTTGACACAGTACCTGGACATTGCTGCTGGTTATTCAGGGTCTAAAGTATCTTCAGTGAGCAGATGATGAATACTGCCATTAAGGCATTCTTCTCTTCAAGGCACTGGTTTTTCTTCTGGCCCAAGGTGTGTCTGGAATTGTTGTCCTGAAGTTAGGGGCTAGAAAGGGGGCCTCATGACTCTGTTTTGTACCCTATTCTGCTGTAGCTGACATGGTATCCTAGATGCAAGATAAACTCCTCCCCACTTTTTCCTCTCCTCTCCTCAAGCAGAAGGAAGAGGTCTCTTCTGACACCACGAGCTATGAAATCTGGGGCTAGGGAAGGGGTTATGTCAGCATTCCCTTTGCCATACTGGCTGGTGTCTCAGTAAGTGCATGCTTCCCATCCCGCCCCACTGTGCCCCATTCTTGGCTCTTATTCCAGAGGTGCTGCAGTCCTTGTGGACTAGACCGCTTTTCAAATTTGCCTGGAGCCACACCAGTGGTAGTGAGGCTTGTAAGAACTCAAGTTCAGACCACTGGGATCAGTGACTACCCTCTGGCTAGGGGCTCATTTAAATACTCCCTCTGTGGGTGGTTGTCATCTGAGTTTGCTTTGGATTTGTCTTCTGCTGTAACAGGGCAGTCCTATGTTCAATGCTTCACAGTTGCTGCACTCTCCCTCTCCCCAGTGCACAGAAATGCTCTCTACACAAAGCTGCTTCTATTGGGGGATAGGGGAGGGGTGACATCAGAAATTTAAAAGTTTTTTTATATCTCTTTTTTTTAATTATACTTTAAGTTCTAGGGTACATGTGTACAATGTACAGGTTTGTTACATATGTATACATGTGCCATGTTGGGGTGGTGCACCCATTAACTTGTCATTTACATTAGGTACATCTCCTAATGCTATCCCTCCCCCCTTCCCCCTCCCCACAATAGGACCCGGTGTGTGATGTTCCCCTTCCTGTGTCCAACTGGTCTCATTGTTCAATTCCCACCTATGAGTGAGAACATGCGGTGTTTGGTTTGCTGTCCTTGTGTTTTATATCTCTTTAATGCCTTTTTCAGCAAGATGAGGTTAAAACCAGGTACTGTTAATGTTCACTCACCTGATTTTTCGTCCTTATGGAGGTACTTTTTTTGTGTTAATAGTTGTTAAATTGTTGTCCTTATTGGGGAGGGTGTGGTAATCATTAGAGCCTTCTATTCTGCCATCTTGCTCCAACCTCACTCCTGATTGAATTTATGTAATTTTCAATTCTGAAGTAAAATTCTCATCTGATTAAGCATTTTTAATCAGTTATTTCAAATCAGTATAGGCTGTTAGTGCACTTATTATGGAAGAATCTGTGATCAGATATTTCACTGTCATTTTCCACAGAAAAAAATTATATTTGCTTTTTCAGGTGTCATTGGCTACGTTACAGAAACTTGAATGGCTTTAGCCACTTTCTCTCATAACAATACATGGCTGTAATTATTTGTGGTTTTAATTTAGTTCCAGAAGGCCAGCTTTTTGAAACAGTCAGGCTTCGATTGACCCAAGTCCCCTTGGCTCAGTAACAAATCCCTCAATAATTGCCCAGCTTTTGCCTCAAACTATGGAGAAATCACAAATTACAATCAAAAAGAAAATATTTTTAAAAAATCAAAATTCAGACCACCTTGTTTCTAATTAGATCATCTTATAAAAGATACACATTCGTAATTCAATCATATATAACCATGAAAGTTCATGTGCAATTTTAGATTTTCTAGTAGCAACAGTACAAAAAAAGAAACAGGGATGATTAATCTTAATAACATACTTTATTTGACTAAATATATCTAAAAATTATTATTTCACCATGTAATCTATACAAATTATTAATAAGACATTTTACCTTTATTTTATTTTTATATTAAGTATTCAAAATCCAGTCCCTATTTTACTCTTAGAGCATATCTCAATTCTGACTGGCTACATTTCAAGTGATCAATAGACACATGTGATTGATAGTCACTGCATTGGATAGCACAGATCTAAATCATTTAAAATAGGTCTAATATGTTACTTTTAAAAAATAGATTCTTTACACTTCTAAAGTTTGGGTACATTGATAGAAATGAGAGAAACAAGAAATGGGGAAAGGATTCCCTATTTAATAAATGGT
>NW_022162785.1:0-4362 GCF_008728515.1 Papio anubis | reverse complement strand
GGCTCATGAGAGCTGATGTGTGCACCTCCTGCGGATGGCACCTTCATGCCGGCACCCTGCAAGCCTCCTGGTGGGAGCGTTTACATAGCAATTTACGCTATGCTACAAACCGGGGCTTCTTACACGTGTACCAGCATCCCACTGCCCTAAACACAAGCCGGCTGCTCTGTGTGCAGTACAGGCAGTGTTAAGTTGCCGCCCCTTGAACCAGAACTCCAGGGGAGACCAAGGGTCTATCTCTGCAGTGCCTTCCTATCTAGGAGCTAAAGGGTCATCTTTAGGGGGCCACCTAGCGCCATGGAAGATGGGGCTCTGCGGCCTGGGGGCTGGAGACAGAGCATTTGCTGGCTAAGGCAGGGGAGACTGCACGGAGGATGCGTGTTTTCTCAGGGCATATGTTATACTTCAATTTAAAATGTTTGTAGAAGAACCATTTGAAGCCGGTCGCGGTGGCTCATGCCTGTAATCCCAGCACTTTGGGAAGCTGAGACGGGCGGATCACGAGGTCAGGAGATCGAGACCATCCTCGCGAACACAGTGAAACCCCGTCTCTACTAAAAATACAAAAATTAGCCGGGCGCGGTGGCGGGCGCCTGTAGTCCAGCTACTCAGGAGGCTGAGGCAGGAGAATGGCATGAACCCGGGAGGCGGAGCTTGCAGTGAGCTAAGATCCGGCCACTGCACTCCAGCCTGGGGCACAGAGCGAGACTCTGTCTCAAAAAAAAAAAAAAAAAAAAAAAAAAAGAATCATTTGGACTCTTATGTGGGTGCTTAATAAATATCTGAAATCATTTGCGCATTTCTCCAGCAGTCTTGTTTCTTAGTGGTAATGCCAGGCCAGGCGTGATGGCTCATGTCTGTAATCCCAGCACTTTGGGAGGCCATGGCAGGCAGATCACTTGAGGTTAGGAGTTCAGGACTAGCCTGGCCAACATGGTGAAACCTGGTCTCTACTAAAAATACGAAAACAAGCCAGGCATGGTGGCAGGTGCCTGTAATCCCAGCTACTCAGGAGGCTGAGGCAGGAGAATCACTTGAACCCAGGAGGTGTAGGTTGCAGTGAACTGAGATAGCACCATTGCACTCCAGCATGGGGGACAGATCGAGACTCTGTCTCAAAAAAAAAAAAATGGTAATGCCCAGGTTACCCTAAGTGGCTCTTGCTTGAAAATCACAGATTTAAAGCAAGGAAACCCACATTCCTAAGAAATGCAATATGTCACCAAATTCACAATTTTAACAGCTCCCTCCACCTTTCAAACTACGGGCTCTTCCTCTACCCCAGACCTCCAGGGACCAGGTGCTCTGCAGTCCTGTCACCAAGGTGTGGTTGCCACAGCCATCCTGGCCCCCCACTGTGAGGTCTCCAATTGAGTAGTGAGAGAGTGAGTGGTGATGACAGGGCCCTGGGGCCACAGGGTGCGGTGGGAGGGGAACAGGGCCTGTGTTAGAGGCCCCTGGCAGGTCTGGAAGTGGGCTGGCTTCCCTCAGGACCTGACCTTAAGATGAAGCCAGAGAGCTGAGCTGGAGTCAGGCAGGCTGAGGCCTCCTGCAGGGGATCTGGGGTGGGGAGTGGGGCCTGCAGGGCCGTGGCACTGAGAGGCAGCTGGAGGCTTCAGGCACCAGGCAGGGCAGCAGGAAGTGGGGAAGAGTGGCGGTGAAATGGAGAGGCCAAGGGCCGGAAGACCAGCGAGGAGGTCGTGGCCGGTGCTAGACGTCTGCGGCTTAACCAGGGTGTTGGCCTTGGGGATGCACGGAAACGGGTTTGAGAGGTGCACACAGCACCCACAAACAGGGCCTCGGGGACGCAGCCCCTCCAGCCTCCATCTGAGTGTCTACTCGAAGCCAAGTGCCCCGAACGGTGGCAGCCCCGCTAGGCAAGTGGAGATGGGTCCAGCCGTCCAAGCTGCTGAACAAGGCGCTGTGGACAAGGCCAGTGTGGCCAAGGAGACAGCGGCTGCAGCTGAGGTCTTACGGAAAAGGGGAGCAGGCAGGTGGCGAGACACGCTTGGGCAGGCAGAAATGAGGAGGAAGATGGCAAAGCTGGGTCGCAGGGGTGGGGAGCCGTGTGGGCACACCTCCGGGTGTTGGGCAGGCTGCAGCCTTGCCTGGCTTAGCTTCGTGAGTTCAGTCAAGGGTGAGCCTCCGCCCGTGCCTTAGCGTCCTCATCTGTAAAATGAGCAAAAGGAATAAAACACAGCGAATAAAGTTGGTGTGCGTGATATCACCCCAAAACTCGGAGGGTTCCGACAGAATACAGTATCATCTTCCAAAAATTACAGGTGTGAGCCACCGCTCCCAGCCCTGGCATTCTCCCAAGCTGTCCCCTTGGGCCAGGTGCGGTGCCTCATGCCTATAATCCCAGCACTTTGGAAGGCTGAGGCAGGAGGATCACTTAAGCCTGGGAGGTTGAGGCTGTAGTGAGCTGTGATTGTACCACTGCACTCCAGCCTGGGTGACAGAGAAAGACCCTGTCTCTGAAAAAAAAAAAAAAAAAAAGCCAATAAAACCCCACCTGTCCCGTCCATGGCTGCATTCTCGGTAGGACCCCAGAATAACCCCAGGTAGTCAACACTGGCGGCTGCTAAGGACGCTGAGATGGATCCTCCCAGGATCACACAGCCAGTGGCTGAGTCATGTGGCGAGGCCCCTCTCTCCAAATCAGCTGTTCTTCCGGACTTGAGGAAGGCTTCCTTTCACCATAAATTTAAAGCCCCATTGCCTGCCAGGGTGAGAACGGGACTATTTTTTGCATGGCACGAACCCCTGCCAGCTCCTGGCTCCCGGCGGTGTTTGCTGCAGAATTTACAGAATGCAGTAACTATTGAACACCCTATTATCCGGCTGCCTAATTAATGTAAATGATAGTTATGGTCCACACACCGAGGCGTATGTTTCTCGGAGGAGGCCCTGCCAGCCACCTGGGCCCCATTCCCGGGGTTTTTATGGTAGCAGCCCCATTCTGGCTTTGTTGAGTAAAAGGTAAGTTGTGGCCCTAAATAATGAAGACAGAAGGGCTAATGGGCTCAGTGAAGAAGGGCAGCTCAGACGCTGGTCTCCGAATCAGGTGACAGACCCTGCACTAATGTGGCAGGCCAGGTCTCACTAACGCAGGCCTCCGTAACACCTGTTTCAGCACTGAGTGGTGAAGTTAAATATTAAAAGCTGATAGAACCAGTGCCCTCTACAAAGGCTGGAATGTAACAGATGCCCATCAAGAGTTTTGCCCAGACCTTTCCTGGGCCTTGAAGCATGACAAGATAATAAAGGAATTAACAGGACCCGTTTTAACATTAAACGAGTTGTATTGGAGGCCTGAAGAAACTCCCCAGACCTCCACCAACAAGTTTACCGGGGATCTGAAGGAACTCCCCAAACCTCCATGATTTAGCAAGAGACAAAATAAGGGTAATCGCCCCAGCACCTGGACCCATTTAGATTAAGTAAGTTTACTGAGGCTTCAGAGGAAGGTCTTCAGGACGCAGATCTTAGTTATAGACTAAAAGAATTGGGCCGGGCACAGTGGCTCACGCCTGTAATCCCAGCACTTTGGGAGGCCCAGGTGGGTGGATCACGAGGTCAAGAGTTCGAAACCAGCCTGGCCAACATGGTAAAACTCCGTCTCTACTAAGAATACAAAAATCAGCTGGGCATGGTGGCGTGCGCCTGTAATCCCAGCTACTTAGGAGGCTGAGGCAAGAGAATCACTTGATCCCAGGAGGCGGAGGTTGCAGTGAGCTGAGATTGCACCACTGCACTCCAGCTTGGGTAACAGAGCAAGACTCCATCTCGAAAAACAAATAAAAAAAAGAAGTTAATCACTCATATCTTTAGATGAAGGTACACTTACACATAAACATATAGCTTAGAAGGTATATAAGCTCTGGAACACTAATTTTGAGTTGGTCTGGCGATATTTCCCAGGTCTTCTTCCCTGTAACTGGTTATAGAAGTAAAACCTCCCTTCCTCCCCAGTTCATCTGCATCTCGTTATTGGGCCAGAGAAATAGCAGCCCGACCCTCTATTTGGCCTGGAAACACTAATAGACAGGGTCTTACCTTGCAGACCCAAGTGCTCCATGGACCCCCGTTGCAACAGTCCCTAGGACTGTCTGGAGGAGACACATAGGAGGTATTTCTCCCAAAGCGCTGCACGCAGAATAAAATCCTATGAGGCCTGCATGGCCTGGCCCCTGCCCTCCTCCAGTCTCACCTCATGCCAGGCAGCTTCCTCCTCTCCTCTGGCTCCAGGCGAGTGGCCCATCCTGGCCAGGCTTGCTCTGGCCTTCCCTGGTTTTAGCACAAACCAGGGCAGCGGGTCACCCTACTCCAGCCCCACCAGCTAGACTTGGTCTCAGGGCA